>NW_025778644.1:0-67030 GCF_021130785.1 Homalodisca vitripennis
TGTCTCACGCTCCGCAACTGTTACCGGTTCTCTTGAGATGGTGGAATTTGACTGTCACTGTCATACAATACTTACTGTGTAGTACCTATCAGCTGATTCAATATGTCTACTCCAAATTAAACCAGTTTTTTGGATATATAACAGAATAACATACACCATTATTCTAACTGTTTTTAATTACGAATGCCCCTAAATCCATTTGGTCTATTAGAGCGAATAATATCTCACTAATTACAGAGTTGATTAGGAATATTGAATTCTCGTTTTTCCCTACCGCCAAAATATTCATTTTGGTTTGTCCTGTTTTAATTGCACAGTTCTGGCTACATTAGGTCTTCTGAGTAAATCTAACCTGCATCTTAGTGGTCTATTTGAACATTAATTTGGCAGGGTGTTCTCGTATAGTAGTACTATGAAAGGAGTTTCTGTAATCAAATAAACAATCCTATTCAAGGCTACTTTTAGTATCAATTATTTTGTCTTGAAAAGCCAAATCTTATTTTACGATTTAGGCATACTTTAACTGAGGTTCTCAGCATCCCTCTGGGACCCATTAGGATCTGAGGATGATAAGGCTGGTGAAAAATGTATGTCTTATACCATTAAGTTGTATTGAAACATTTTTAAATTCAACTGAGGTAAAATGGAGGTCCATTATCACTATGGATAGTGACATGGTAATCCAAATCATAGAAAATAGTTTCTCTTAACTTTTCTATAGCTAGCTTAGCTTGAAGTAGAGCCTACTTCAAATACTTTCCAAAATACCACTTAGTTGTATAAGCATCCAATTACTATACCAAGTAGGTCTTTATCTTTGAAAAGGACCCCAAGTACATCACATATGCAATCTTTCCCATGGCATAGATGGAATAGTGGCCAAACATTGTAGATTACATCTTTACTAGGACTGAGGAGCGTTCCATAATATCTAGGGAAAGGAGCAATTTGTTCGCTAGGCTTTTAATGTTTTCATCTTATATTTGGGCCACCAAATATAGGATCTTGCTACACTGACTTTCATTTTTTAACAATTCACCAAGTGACATCGGCGTGTAACTCATATAATACGTAGCCTACGCAAACTTGTTAGGAACCATACAATTTTATATCCCCACATAACAATGCCCATGCTCAACTGTTAGCTCGTCCTTCCTTTGGAAATAAGGTAACAATTCCCTATTCTCTCCTGACAAAAAATTTGGCCATCCGTACATCACATAGTTATGTATTTGTTTTATAATAGGATCATTTTGGGTTTCAGCTTTTACACCTTCAAAAGTTAAAGGTACTGAACTTTCAGCGATACAGTGTAAATAGGTACCTTTCCACCTTGGTTCATTGTTATTATTTACAACGTGTTTAGTGCTTAATGGTAAGCGTGATAATGCGTCTGCGTTACCATGCTTTCTGACCTTACATACTGTATATCAAAATTGTATCCACTTAAAAATAATGCGTATCTTTGTAATCAGCTTGCTGCGAAAACAGGTAAACCCTTTTTTGGTCCAAATATGCTAATTAAAGGTTTGTGATCAGTACACAATGTGAATTTTCGGCCATACAAATATTGATGAAATTTCCTTACTCCATATACTACTGCTAAAGCTTCCTTATCTATTTGTGAATATTGACATTCTGCTGGTGATAAAGTACGAGAGTGGTATGCAATAGGTTTCTCAACGCCTTCAAGGGTTATGATACTAAGTACGCAGCCCAGCCGTGTCGAGCTTGCGTCTACTGCTAGTTTTACAGGCAACTTTGAATCATAATGCGCCAAAACTGGTGCTTTAGTCAAAACATCCTTGACATGGCTAAATGATTTGAGACATTTTTCATCAAAATCAAATGGCACGTCCTTTTTTAACAAGTTGTACAACGGACTCAAGATTGTTGACAAATTATTGATAAACTTTCCATAATAATTTACCAAGCCAATAAAAGCTTTGACTTGAGTGACAGATTTAGGTACAGGTGCTTGATTTATAGCTTTAATTTTAGATTCAGAGGTATGCAGTCCATCTTTATCGATACTAAAAACCAAGATTACTCGATTTTGTCTACAAAGAACGTACATTTATCTTTCTTTACGGTAAATCCTTTTTCACTCAGGCGTTTACAAACCTCTTGCAACCTACTTACATGAGTTTTCGTTGTTAGGTGCGGTGATAAGAAATATCATCCATGAACACTGATATGCTTCTAAATTATGCTAAGATTGTTCAATAACTCTTTGAAATATGCCTGGGGCTGATGAGATTCCATAAGGCATTCTACAATATGAGAAAAGACCCTTATGCGTGCTAATTGTACATAATTTTTGTGACTCACTGTCTAACTTTAATTGCATATAGGCTTGACTAAGATCTATTTTAGAGAAACGTTCTCCATGCTGTAAATTTGCAAATAAATCTCCTATTCTAGGTATAGGGTACTTTGTCTACTTCTAGATACTGATTTAGAGTAACTTTAAAGTCTCCACATAGCCTAATTTCACCGTTCTTTTTTAATACTGGTACAATGGGCGTTCCCCATTCCGAGCTGCTTACTGGAATTAACACTTGTTTCGTCAACTAAGCGTTGTAGTTCTTTTTCTACCTTACTTTTCAATGAGAATGGTATCGGTCTTGGCTTAAAATACCTAGGTCTAGCATTTTCTTTTAGATTTAGTTTTTACTGGTTCGCCTGTATACTGACCTAGTTTTCTCAGTGAACACTTCTGGAAATTGATTAGTTAGCTCGGACGTCATTGTCTCGAAATTAGCCTTGTTATCTATAGGTCTGTTTATAACACACAAGTTATTTTTAAACGAAATGTCAACTCCCATTACTTTAAGCCAATCACGACCCATTAAAAGGATGTGAACCTCCTCTAATCACATACAAATCTAAGCATTTATGTATTTTCTCATAGCAAACATCAACATTAACTTTGCCCACAGGTATAATAGGTTCATTAGTGTACGAACTCAAAGTTAGGTCGTTTTCTAACAATTTACAAGAACTAAGATTATTATCATAAAAATCCTCACTACACACTGTGACACTAGCTCCAGTATCAACTTCAAATATGGTTTCTCGACCTTGCACTAGGACTTTAATCTTAATTGGGTCAACTCTAATTCTTTCACCGTAAGTTTCATTTACTTTAAATAAATTCTGTATGTCCTCGACAAAACTCTCAAGAATTTCATCACTCTGAAACATAATTCTTAGAATTATTTGAATCTGACAGTTCTGAACTATCATTTACAAAATTATGTTTCTTATAATCTTTGTTATTCTTGTTTTGAAAATTAGACTGATAAGATATACCTTTCTTAACTTTCGAAAGCTGATTGTCTGGTAACTTACTAATTTCAGTAGATCGACATACCTTAGATATGTGATTTCTTTTACCACATTTGTGACACACAAACAATTTGCACTGCTTCCTATAGTGACCACACTGCCCACAGCACGTACACTGCACTTGACTTCGTGCCTTGCGTTGTAGCTCGCGCTGCCACCGCTGCCGCCGACTCTCACATGTGGGTGGTGATGCGCTGCCATCCGCTGGACCCGGCTGCCGCCGTTCACTGTCAATGCCGCCGCATTCTTCTCCGCCGCTTCCACTGAGCAGACGATTTTCACAGCCTGGTCGAAGGTTAGGGTGGTCTCTCCCAACAGCCTCTGCTTGGTCGACTCACTCCTGATGCCGCTCACCAGTCTGTCTCTGAGATAGTCGTTGAGGGATGCGCCAAACTCGCAGTATGCAGACAACTTCTTGAGGCTGGTGACTGTACTCTGCGACTGATTCTCCTTCCTGCTGATTCCTTTTGCTGAACTTGTACCTTTCAGCTATGAATGATGGCTTCGGGTAGAAATGGTCCTGAATTAACTTCACTAATTCATCGAACTTTTTCACTGAAGGTTTTTCCGGCGTATCATAAATCTCGTAACAAACTGTACGTTTTCACACCCACGACTGTTAGTAACGTACTAACCTTTTTGTCGTCACTAATACTGTTACAGTCAACGAATAATTCAAATCGTTCAACATACGAATTCCAAGTTTCTGCACTGTTGTCGAAGTCACCGATTCCGCCAATAATTCCCGGCATTTTTACTGTTTCACTAAATAAAGACGAAATGTTCCAATTTACGACCTTGTCTTCCAACATCAAAATGTACCGATTTTGAGTCCACGTGGACGCCAAACTGACAGACACACTTCCTCCCACTATAATTTTCGGAGAAATTATTTACGCACAAATCGAACAGGTTGCATTGCACTCGCGGGATCGCATTAATACCTCGTCGCCAATTGTTGTGTACGGGTTACGGGGAATCGGAATAAAGACTGAATTAGTTTACATCATCGACTGTGCTCGGTTAAGGTTGGAGGGTAACTGAGAGAGAGAACAAGGGCAGGACACTGGAAGTGGTAGTGGTGGTATGATCTGGTGGCGTGATGAGAACAGCCAATGGCATTTATTCAAAACTGATCAACCCCATATGACGTCACAGCATCATACGATCATACAGTTGGTCTTTGGCTGTGGCTTTAACTTGCCAGTAACAATTTATAATATGTATAATAATTATTATTATTATTATTATTGTAATTCAATACATTACAGTAATGACGCACATATTATATTATTTTTTTTGCTATTTATTATTTCTTAAATATTTTCATTTTCAAATTACATAGAATAAATCAGATCATTATAGACTTACATCTAACTACTCTATCCTTTTATGGATACTATGGCCTTGATAACTGAATGAGATGTATACTTCTTCGCAACACAGACATCTCGAAACGCTATAAAGAATTCCACGACCTTGTGTAACTCTTATCGACATCAACCTACTTCGTGCGGAAGTACAACCATGCACAACGCATTTGAGGTGTTGGTCTTGGGTAAGGATTCTATTGATATGTGGTTTTTCATATTAATTTAGGCTAAATCATAAAAGAATACTCATTATAAAGATATGTGACAAGTAGTCATAAAACTCTGATAAATGAAAAATAATAATAAATTGATGTATAATTGATGTATTGTAGTTTTAGGGTAGATAGGAAACCTTCCTAGAGATATCTTGTCCCATGATACATTGACATGTATGTTCAGTGAGTTGTGTTTTATAGCAGTGTTCAAATAAATGTTTCAGTTAGCTAGCGAGGATACTACTAGGTTAGAGTGTGCTTGAAGTCAAATATTGTCACCGACTTTTAACTTTGAATCTAGTCACATGTATTTTCTTTATACACTATGAGCAAGTGTTAAAATCCCCACTGATTGTACAAAGTCTCTTTATAGCTTTATATATTCACATATTTTTCGTTTTCCTTATCCCTGAGACCAATGTAAAAAACATTCGCTATCGTTCAGGCGAAATCCCAAGGAATGACATGGACCATCATCGAAACTCAGTGTTCCTTTCATATATAAATGGCGTCATTCCAAACTTCAGGTCAGTTAGTTTTTTAGATATGCTGCGGGCAGACCGATAGACAAACAGACAGACAGAACAAATACTGAAAATATGGAAAGAAAGGACTGACATATTTCTATCCCTACGAGTGATAAACTTCTCTATAAATTACCCAATTAAATGAGACAGAATTTATAATATTTAAAAAAGTAAAGATCCACATACAAGTATTAACCTTCTGCGTTTAAGGATTTCTTTTTTGTTAAAAATAGAGTGAATAGTACTTTTATTACTATTTTAATCTAGCTTCGGCATATCGCTAGAACATTGCTGATTAGTAATGTATCAAATAATCTACAGTAGCAGAGTCAAGTATTATTGTATTGTTAATATTTTTCAAATTTAATAAAACTTTTACAATAACATTGCTGATTAGTAATGTATCAAGTAATTTATAGTATCAGAGTCAAGTATTATCGCCTTGTTAATACTTATACAATGCAATACAACTATTATAAGAACATTGCTGATTAGTAATGTATCACATAGTTTACAACGTATTATCGTCTTGTTTAATACTTATATAATTCAAATAAAAACTATTATAAGAACATTGCTGATTAGTAATGTATCAAATAATATACAGTAACACAGTCAAGTGTTATCGTCTTGTCACATTGTAACATTGATTTCGATGCCATCTTGGAGATGTTACTTTCTTTGGGTGTTGGACTGTAAAGAGATATTGATTATGTTTTCTTACAAATCTCATACACAATTTTCTTATACGTTATTTATTTACCTTTATTTAAAATAATAATTTTGGTTTCCTGTGATACGTATTTTTCTCTGGCTGTATTTGGTATGACCTTACTATTGAATATTGTAAATTAAACTAGACGTATTTATCTGATACAGTATAACTTTCCAATTTTTAAAAACATAAAACAATGGTTGGAATATTACGGAATAAAAACTTTATATATCACACAGGATTCTAGTGAAGAAATCCTGAAAAGTCCCCTTGAATAAACTGTAAGTTAGCTGCTGCTGAGGTAAGAACTGGACTCAGCTTGGCCACTCAAGAGCTTATCCCAGATAAAGTAAAGCGACTTTTCAACTCAGTGAACCGTTAAGCCCTAAGTGCACCTTTAGGCTTTTAACTTACATATATCTGGACCTTCAGCTTAACTAGCCCCACACTCCTTGCAAGGTTTAAGAAGAAAGTTTACAGCCTAATTTCAAGACGTTTTTGTAACCTCAATATATAATAACAATGTGTACTTTTCAAAACAAGCGCAATACTTGAATAAATATTTTTTAAATAAAATGTTAGTTATGTTCTTCCCATTCTTGCCTACACATAATTTCAGTACAACAATTGTTTGTTTGATATTGCTTGTATTTATAAAAAAGGAAAACAATGTAATGATATACTGCAGTATTTTTTGTACTTTTTTTTGGATTAGTTATAACAGACCAAACTAAACTTAAACTACCCGTATACACTCTTTATAGAAAGATTTTAAGAGGATGTACACTTCGTACATGCATTCTTCAATATCCAAAGAAGAGCTCGATAATTTTAAGGCCATAAATATGTGCTACCTTTTTTTAATATCCTTCTAATATAGGGTCTCTTTGAGGAAACATTGGTTTCTTTTTATTTGTATCTCTTAATAGATTAGAATGGTAGCATTAATTGTTTTAAAGTTTGTTTAAAATAATTTCTGATAAGCAAGATATTTTCCTGTTATTTGGTACACCCTAATAAGTTAAGAATAAATAAATATTTGAATTACATACGCAATAATAATAGAAATACATACTCAATAATATTATCGAAATTAAATCAAATTAAAGCAAAGATAAATTGAGTTTTCAAGTGATATTTTTGAAGACCACAAACGGAATAGCAGTTATATGTGTACAACAACAGAGTGCATCCATTGACACTGTGGATTTGTTAGCTGTATAGCTACACGTCGTAAATCTACTTCTAGTTGTTTAAATCTACTGTTAACCTTGTAAATCTTAATATATGTTTAATCTCTCCCTTTAAATATAAACTAACTAAAAATTAAGTTAGAATAAATTTGATAAACGAATTCCACAACAATAATATAACAGTTATTTTACAGCTCACGATATTTTAATACAAGTAATGTTTTAAAATTTCACCTTTATGAACAGTGTTAGTAAAAATCATTATTGCATTCTTTTATAACATTTTTTTAAGTGATTATTCAATATATTTTATAGCATTTTGTATATTTTAAAAGTGCACTTTGTTATTAATTTAAATACAGGTAATAAGTATTTAGGTTAACGAATTAATGAGCTTAAGATTACAGTATATACGTACATTATTTCAAGATATTTATTTGAAAAATATCGAGTTTTAGGTGCTTTTGATGGAGGTTAACACTGATCCATTTTGGGCACCAATCCTATATAAGTAATAATCTTTATTATAAGATTCAATTGTAAAACTGTAATATGTTAGTATAAAATAAAATTTTTGCTTAAATACGGGAACAGAAGCTACAGATAAACTGCATTTCTGTTTTTAAAGTTTATTTTTAAATTTATACAAATTTTTGCAGTGTATAGTTGAAATTAATGTATCCTATAGGGAGTATTTAGGAATGAATTGCGATTTGGAATTATTTTTTACAATATAATCAATAGGTTTTTTTTTTAATATATTATATCATTCTCAAATTTTTTTAAATATAAATATTTTAATATAATATATAATGACAAAAGTCTCATTACTGGTGTAAAACTTTTTAATTTATAACAATACACTCTTTGCCTAAAGTTTTTTTTTACCTATACGAGGATTTCAATGGAAACTAGATTGTTTTTCTGGTATTTGATATTGTTCAGAAGATATAGGTTACCAGATCTCGAAAAGTAGTGTTACTGTGATCTTTTCATTGATTATTTATACAAATATTTAAATATTGAGCAAGCATTTACAATTATGTTTAAGAAAAAAAAAAAAATATGACATCCATATTATATTTTGCCAATTAAATATTACACTAAAAATTGACAACTGAGGATTTCAGGAATATTTATAGTGTTTAAATTCCGTAAATTCGAAAGTGATCTATATCGTGTACAATAGCTATGACTATTTACGGACAGACAGCATGATGTTGGGTCTGTGTTCATTACTTCACGCAATAGCAAACAGAGAAGCATATATTATATTGACGTCCCAATACACAAAAAGTGTGTTTAATTCCCATGTACATTATAATCTGACCTGTACCTAATAGCACATTTACGATGGCCTTGAATCATGTTTGTTCATGCGAATTTATGTATTGTAAACCTAACTAATACAAAGATTTTTCGATATCTGTTCATAAATACTACTTCCTATTCAGCGTGATACTGGCTTAAGATTATACCAACCGATAAATATAGAGCATCTGTAAAGAAAGCGCATGTAAAAAATTGTATGATTTTATTGTTACAGTTTGAAATTAATAACATATATTTATATATATATGAAATACGGGAAATTATAGACAGCATCGGAAACTGATATCCACAAATCATGAACCTTTTGTTCGTACAGCAGTTAGGAGAGCTTGACAATTAACAGCCGCTGCAGCTCTGTTAACCATATTTCACCACCTACTGCAGTGGGAGAGGCTGCCTCAGAGACGCCTCCAGGTCTATAAACAGCCGAAATGTAATTCATGAATCTCTTGCACGTGAAGAAGTTATGAGGGCAGCCTAGCAAAACTAACAGTTCCTGCAAATCTGGTTTTCATTCTTTCACATTTACTGCAGTTGAAAAAGGGCTTCTAAAGATTTTCAGGAAGTGTCCGTAAACATTGGGAACGAGAAGGGTTTTAGGTAAAGTAAGCAGAAATTCCTTTAAGTTTTACCTAATACTCGCGCGTTAGATTTACATTACTTTGTAGTTTGTCATCTGGTCAAGTATATCATCATTTTTTTATACTCTTTGCTAAGGTTTTGTAGGCTTTAGCAGAGGGTATTGGAGAATATATGAGAGGGTTTACTCATGGGAATCACGAGTGTGTTCCATGATTCTACTACTGAAGTTTGACAGTTTGAAGGAGTTGGTCATAGATATTGTTTGACCTCGTTAGGAGTTTTGTTTTGAAGACCGTTCCCTGAGGTGTGGGATTCATACAGAGAGCGAGTGCTTCAAATTGTACTGAAATCTTCAATTGTCTGATCAATAAAACTGCCTGTTTGGAATGCAGTCGAATGCAGTGTTTTGTCCCTTGTCTGGGCCACACATATATGGTTTCTACTTGTACCCGCTCAACTTTTGATGATTTGGGCTTTTTTTCTAGGCCACTACGGCGATTATTAAATAAGTTAAGTTCTATTGAGCAGCTGTATGAGTTTTAATTCGCAGTACAACTTTATAACTGTGTTCGCATATTTAATCAATTCTGTCTATTTTTGAGAAAGTTACGTAATAAGCGGTTAATACTACGAATAATACTAATGTTGCACAAGTAATGACGAAACAACCAAAATCTATAGATGATTAGTAAAAAGCAATGTAACAAATGTTTTAAATTAGCTACTATTTTTAACCTTTTACTACTTTTTACCAAATGATTGTGCGTAAACATGTTAAATTTAAACCAAATTCATGATAGCCATTGCTACTTATGGCCTTCTTAACGAACCCTGACAACAAAATGATATTAATGAAAATTAGTATACATAAAGAGATATTATTAGATTAAACTGTGTTACATTAGTTCCTGTTGTGCATGTCTAGAGGCAGTGTGCTGCATTTAATAAAAATGAACTTCCTATGTTTACTCGTTTATTTTAGACATTTGAGTAGATATTCTACATACCGTCATTTATGTTTGTGAAGCTGCCTTATGTACGTTCTTAGTTCTCTACTGTGTAACTTTGTCACTGAGTCACTGTCACAATGTCAAGTATGAGTAAAATCACGCTTCAGTTACAGAAATGTGTGTTTCATTGTCTCTATCTTACTAATATCACGTTAAACACAATTATTTATTACATTATATATTTTTCCAGTTAAACACATTTCAATGTACCTGAGTTAGTTATTAAACGAGTATAAGATATGTTGAGGAGGTAAATGGACGTTTATATCAGGAAAATATGATGGTAAAATCAATAATTTATTTATCACTCTATGAAAGCCAATATTTTCTTAAAGATTTTGTACGTATATGTATGACAGTTTTCTTATTTAATCATTGGCAGCATAATTAAGTTAGATTTTTTTTTCTATTATTATCCTTACTTCCGTAAGATTACCATATAGATGAAAAATAGATATTATGTGGCCGACATCTCAATAATCTGGTGGGTATAATTCATTGTAATATTACAAAAAGTTGATGTATACAACTCACTAACAATAGCGATGGCAAATTAAACAGTATAACAGCTGTAACCCAATAATAAATGTTACTCAACGCCAATCGTGGTCATCATTGGTTTGCTCATTACTTCACGCTTATCTATAATGTTTACACAGTACAACAGTTATAGTTTTAATAATCAATGTTACTTAACGGCAATCATGGTCATCAGTTGCTTGGTCTTCTCCCCACGCCGATCTCTGATTCCTGTTAAAGTGGTCCTGGCTATTCAGCTACTGGTTATCGTTCCAAGGTCGCCAACAGTATGATGTTAATTGCTTCCCTGTAACCTAGTATATAATGGATTATAATAAAACAGTATTTTTATTATCTGAGCTTATTTTAAGTCATTTCTAAAGAAGGATTGCCACAATGTTTTACCAGATTAAATTACACGTGTATACTATGTTATAACATTTTGTAGCACGATATCACAATCACCATGGACGTTTGTTACATTTATTTTATATTCTGAGTGAAACACCCATGTGTTGGTATAAATGTTTGAAAATGAGTTGGGAATTTACTAGGCGATTTTTGTGGCGTTTCGTAGTTTCGTGGTCATAACTAGAGACAAGACCTGCAGTTATCTTGTCAAGATATTTGGACAGTAATTTATGAATGTAGCGATGTACCACTATGACTGTTCTAGATAGCAATAATGTTTGTCTTTGTAAGGAAATATAAGCCAGCCAGCGATATTTGCCCAGCTAATGTGTGTCAATATCAGACATGAAAGTGTTATAATATCAAATATAATATAATATCAAATATAATAATAAAAACATATAATTAATATTAATAGCCCTGTAAGAGTAGGATATAATTGTGTACGTCTTCCTGCACTTCGATTTAAAACAAACAAGAGCTAGTTTGCAAGCCAATCAACAAGTGACCAGTTTTAAAGATGAATTCATTAACAGTTCTGTAAAGATCTTAAATCTTCTATGCGTTATACGTCAACAGTGTCTGGCAGGTTGCGTGCATTCTTTCCTCTCAATAAATGTTCTCTAGTGAATCTGGCAAGTCAGAGTCTCAGTAAAGCGTTTTAAAATTATAATAAGTCATGATTAAGAAACAGAACAATTACCCGTACTTAAATTTTTTAAAGAACTATTCAAAAGAATATTGCATCTTGTCTGGATGGTTTTTAAAAGGAAGCTGTTTGTATAAAATAAATTCAATTGCAGTCATTACTGTTACTTTTAATGCATCTGATATTCTCTGTTATTGAAAACACAAAACATCTTTCATTCTGTTGTTACTTTGATTGTATCCACTATAAAAAAATCTGTTACGAATACTAAATAGTTTATTTCATACCTACATTGCATACTTTCTAACATAGTGATGAAATCGGTAAAACCAGGAGGTATTGATTATACTGGTTTCTTTAGTATGTATACGCTGTACTAAGCAGTTGCAAATACTAAATAGTTTATTTCATACCTACATTGCATACTTCAAACATAGTGATGAAATCGGTAAGACCTGGAGGTTATTCATTATACTGGTACTTTAGTATGTATACGCTGTACTAAGCGGTTGCAAATACTAAATAGTTTATTTCATACCTACATTGCATACTTCTAACATAGTGATGAAATCGGTAAAAACCTGGAGGTATTGATTATACTGGTTCTTTAGTATGTATACGCTGTACTAAGCAGTTGCAAATAACTAAATAGTTTACAGCGTACCAACCTTTGAACTACAAATATAATAACGAATGCGGTAAAACCTGGAGGTATTCATTATACTGGTACTTTAGTATGTATACGCTGTACTAAGCAGTTGCAAATATTAAATAGTTTATTTCATACCTACATTGCATACTTCAAACATAGTGATGAAATCGGTAAAACCAGGAGGTATTGATTATACTGGTAATTTAGTAATGTATGCGCTGTACTAAGCAGTTGCAAATATTAAATAGTTAACAGCGTACCAACCTTTGAACTACAAATATAATAACGAATGCGGTAAAAACCTGGAGGTATTCATTATACTGGTACTTTAGTATGTATACGCTGTACTAAGCAGTTGCAAATATTAAATAGTTTACAGCGTACCAACCTTTGAACTACAAATATAATAACGAATGCGGTAAAACCTGGAGGTATTCATTATACTGGTACTTTAGTATGTATACGCTGTACTAAGCAGTTGCAAATACTAAATAGTTTATTTCATACCTACATTGCATACTTCAAACATAGTGATGAAATCGGTAAAACCAGGAGGTATTGATTATACTGGTTCTTTAGTATGTATACGCTGTACTAAGCAGTTGCAAATATTAAATAGTTTACAGCGTACCAACCTTTGAACTACAAATATAATAACGAATGCGGTAAAACTTGGAGGTATTCATTATACTGGTACTTTAGTATGTATACGCTGTACTAAGCAGTTGCAAATATTAAATAGTTTATTTCATACCTACATTGCATACTTCAAACATAGTGATGAAATCGGTAAAACCAGGAGGTATTGGTTATACTGGTACTTTTAGTATGTATGCGCTGTACTAAGCAGTTGCAAATATTAAATAGTTAACAGCGTACCAACCTTTGAACTACAAATATAATAACGAATGCGGTAAAACTTGGAGGTATTCATTATACTGGTACTTTAGTATGTATACGCTGTACTAAGCAGTTGCAAATATTAAATAGTTTACAGCGTACCAACCTTTGAACTACAAATATAATAACGAATGCGGTAAAACCTGGAGGTATTCATTATACTGGTACTTTAGTATGTATACGCTGTACTACTAAGCAGTTGCAAATACTAAATAGTTTATTTCATACCTACATTGCATACTTCAAACATAGTGATGAAATCGGTAAAACCAGGAGGTATTAATTATACTGGTTCTTTAGTATGTATACGCTGTACTAAGCAGTTGCAAATATTAAATAGTTTACAGCGTACCAACCTTTGAACTACAAATATAATAACGAATGCGGTAAAACCTGGAGGTATTCATTATACTGGTACTTTAGTATGTATACGCTGTACTAAGCAGTTGCAAATATTAAATAGTTTATTTCATACCTACATTGCATACTTCAAACATAGTGATGAAATCGGTAAAACCAGGAGGTATTGATTATACTGGTACTTTAGTATGTATGCGCTGTACTAAGCAGTTGCAAATATTAAATAGTTAACAGCGTACCAACCTTTGAACTACAAATATAATAACGAATGCGGTAAAACCTGGAGGTATTCATTATACTGGTTCTTTAGTATGTATACGCTGTACTAAGCAGTTGCAAATATTAAATAGTTAACAGCGTACCAACCTTTGAACTACAAATATAATAACGAATGCGGTAAAACCTGGAGGTATTCATTATACTGGTTCTTTAGTATGTATACGCTGTACTAAGCAGTTGCAAATATTAAATAGTTAACAGCGTACCAACCTTTGAACTACAAATATAATAACGAATGCGGTAAAACCTGGAGGTATTCATTATACTGGTTCTTTAGTATGTATACGCTGTACTAAGCAGTTGCAAATATTAAATAGTTTATTTCATACCTACATTGCATACTTCAAACATAGTGATGAAATCGGTAAAACCAGGAGGTATTGATTATACTGGTACTTTAGTATGTATGCGCTGTACTAAGCAGTTGCAAATATTAAATAGTTAACAGCGTACCAACCTTTGAACTACAAAATATAATAACGAATGCGGTAAAACCTGGAGGTATTCATTATACTGGTTCTTTAGTATGTATACGCTGTACTAAGCAGTTGCAAATATTAAATAGTTAACAGCGTACCAAACCTTTGAACTACAAATATAATAACGAATGCGGTTAAACCTGGAGGTATTCATTATACTGGTTCTTTAGTATGTATACGCTGTACTAAGCAGTTGCAAATATTAAATAGTTTATTTCATACCTACATTGCATACTTCAAACATAGTGATGAAATCGGTAAAACCAGGAGGTATTGATTATACTGGTACTTTAGTATGTATGCGCTGTACTAAGCAGTTGCAAATATTAAATAGTTTAACAGCGTACCAACCTTTGAACTACAAATATAATAACGAATGCGGTAAAAACCTGGAGGTATTCATTATACTGGTACTTTAGTATGTATACGCTGTACTAAGCAGTTGCAAATATTAAATAGTTAACAGCGTACCAACCTTTGAACTACAAATATAATAACGAATGCGGTAAAACCTGGAGGTATTCATTATACTGGTTCTTTAGTAATGTATAACGCTGTACTAAGCAGTTGCAAATATTAAATAGTTAACAGCGTACCAACCTTTGAACTACAAATATAATAAACGAAATGCGGTAAAACCTGGAGGTATTCATTATACTGGTTCTTTAGTATGTATACGCTGTACTAAGCAGTTGCAAATATTAAATAGTTTGTTTATTTCATACCTACATTGCATACTTCAAACATAGTGATGAAATCGGTAAAACCAGGAGGTATTGATTATACTGGTACTTTAGTATGTATGCGCTGTACTAAGCAGTTGCAAATATTAAATAGTTAACAGCGTACCAACCTTTGAACTACAAATATAATAACGAATGCGGTAAAACCTGGAGGTATTCATTATACTGGTTCTTTAGTATGTATACGCTGTACTAAGCAGTTGCAAATATTAAATAGTTAACAGCGTACCAACCTTTGAACTACAAATATAATAACGAATGCGGTAAAACCTGGAGGTATTCATTATACTGGTTCTTTAGTATGTATACGCTGTACTAAGCAGTTGCAAAATATTAAATAGTTAACAGCGTACCAACCTTTGAACTACAAATATAATAACGAATGCGGTAAAACCAGGAGGTATTCATTATACTGGTACTTTAGTATGTATACGCTGTACTAAGCAGTTGCAAAATATTAAATAGTTTATTTCATACCTACATTGCATACTTCAAACATAGTGATGAAATCGGTAAAACCAGGAGGTATTGATTATACTGGTACTTTTAGTATGTATGCGCTGTACTAAGCAGTTGCAAATATTAAATAGTTAACAGCGTACCAAACCTTTGAACTACAAATATAATAACGAATGCGGTAAAACCTGGAGGTATTCATTATACTGGTTCTTTAGTATGTATACGCTGTACTAAGCAGTTGCAAATATTAAATAGTTAACAGCGTACCAACCTTTGAACTACAAATATAATAACGAATGCGGTAAAACCTGGAGGGTATTCATTATACTGGTTCTTTAGTATGTATACGCTGTACTAAGCAGTTGCAAATATTAAATAGTTAACAGCGTACCAACCTTTGAACTACAAATATAATAACGAATGCGGTAAAACCAGGAGGTATTCATTATACTGTTATTTTATTATGCATAATCCATACGCAGTTGTTGCAAATATGAAACAGTTTATGGATTATCAAAATTGTATACTAGAAATATAGGAAAGAGTGAAGTAAACAGGGATTTGAAATGTGCACATAACATCAGCAACGACTGCTACGATAGGTGGTGTGTGGCGTAACTTAACCTAGGTTAGGATGGAATCCCAAACTTATTGTTTTAATGTGTAGTATAAACAACTGAACATTTTTGGACAGCTGATCGTATGTAGACAGAATCGAGATAGCTGGTATAAACAGGTGAGCATTATTGAACGGCTGACCTATGTTGGCAGTTCTTGTGATAGTGTTATGTTTGTTGGAAAGTTATATTGAATAAATGCCTTTACGAATTGATAATCTGATTTGATTTAGGAACGACGATAACAATTAGCGAGCGTGACCTGACTCGAATTGCTTTCTGCGCTAAACAAGAAAATATTCTGTTTGAAAAAGTGTACAATTAGAACGTACCAGTGGAATCACCGTAATCAGATTGGAACGAGGTAACTGTTTGTTTACATTCTCAGTCTAAATGGAATAAATGTATTTTCCTTGCATTTATTTCAATCATTTTTAAAAACAGTCTTTTTTCCTTTTATTAAAGTAATTTTCCTGGAAATACCCTCAAAAATCACTAAAATGTCGGCAAATATCTATATCGAAGAAAATGACCATAGCTTCATTTGAAACAGTCACTCCAAAGTTTAAATTTTTCCCTGTTGGAGATAGAAAAGAAAAAAATATTAAGAGATTAAAACTGTATCTGCAAAAAAGGAATAGTTCAAAATTGAATTCTATATCAAAAACAATGTGAAAAAATACTAGAATACTGGATAAAACTTCGTCAAATGCGCGATGCTTGTTGCACTCAAAAGATCAATCACAATATTTCTGTAATTAATTAGAACAGTTCCGAACACAACCAGAAACAATCAGTAGATTTGTTAAATGAAATTAAAAATAAAATAGAAACTCAACTGTTTAATTCTACGTAAAAAATGTGGTGAAAGAGATGAGAGACAAAGTAAAAACATTAGAAGTAACAGTGTCTGAGTCGAGGGACCAGGCCGAATAAAAATAAATTCGATGTAAAACGATGTGGTAAAAAGAATTACACAAATAAATTCCAAATTGTATACACAGTATATGCCATTAATTAAAAATAGAGTTGGAAATACGACAGCTACAGAAATCTGTTAAATATCACCTAGAATTACAGTAAATCAAAAGTCGTAAAAAGTCTACCAGAATACTATGGACAATTTAAGAAATGCTTTGCCCGTTCAGATATGTCGAGCTCTCTTGGAAATAACTAATTTGCATCAGGATATGTATATTGAGTTTGTATGTTATCCGTTAGGAGAATGTACTGCTAGTTTGTGGTAAAATACATAGAAGTGGTTTTGATTGGGAGGATTTAACCAAAACGTTTTTATTAGGTTTGACTCTGAATATGTGAGAGCTGCTGCACACAAGCTGTTTTTAACTGAGATAAAACCAACCGAAATGAAAGTAAGTATCTTTTTTATTAAAAAATACCAATTTAACCAGAGAGTCCATCCGTAAAAGGGAAATAGTGACGAGTCTGTCATATATAATGGTACATCATACATAGTTATAGTTACAAGCCCGAAATTCATTAGCTCATAATCACAATCAATTGTGAGACATCGTAAGACAGCTCAAAAAAGACGGTATCACAAGATTTATGTCAAGTGTGCTTCCTTTGAGAAAATTTTACAACTGGGGAAAAGTTGGACATGAAAGACAAGTGTCTAACGGCTAATAATTAAATTCGGTCTATCCTGGTTACGGAGGTAATGCTTGAGTAACCCTTGTTTTAAACAAACACATTGATTGATTACTAGACTCAATTAAGCATGATAACTAGAGGCATTATTCTCATACCTAGCTAAAACAAAAGAAGAATTGACTCCAGATAAAATTTGGAGCAATATTTTCTTAGTAAATATCGCGTAATAGTAGATTACACAGATATTGAAATATGTAGGGGAGATAACAGTCGAATATGACTAGCTTGGCGTGAAGATAATTGTGACATGAATTAAAACAATAATGAGCTCTTGGAAAATACTTCAACTGTACTTCTGATCGAAAACTATAAAATGAATTTCAAAGATCTGTTACAGGAATTTCCTTAAGTTATCACAGAAAAGACAAATTTGACAAAACCTTTAAGCCATCAAATAAATTGGGTTGATAAAATACTAATCAACCACTCTAGATAAAAGGAATTTTGTAACGAATAAACTGTAAGAAATCGAAAATGAAGGATTTATTGAATCAAGCCTATCGAGTTGGACATCTTCAATCTTTTTACAGAAGAATAAAAATGGAGTTTATATACTTTTTGTCGATTTCCGTAAACTGAACGCAAAGACTCTACCATATGTTTATCCAATGCATGATATAACAAACCCTCTGAAACAAATAAATGGAAACTGTGTGTTCCGTAATCTCAATTTGAATTTTGTATACTGGCAGGTGAAAGAAAATTATTGACTACATTCCAGTACTCCATGAGGTCTATATCAGTTTAAAGTCATGCCATTAAAATTGAAGAATGCACCAGCAACTACTTTTGTATGGCTAATGGATGAAGTACTGTCTGATTATATTCAATAATGTTCCCTGGTGTATTTAGACGACATTTTACTTTACACAAAAGGTAGAACACCTGTGTCACTTAAATCGAATATTCCAGAGACTTAAAATGCATGGTCTTACATGTCACTTAAGGAAGTATATCATCAACAGTTAAATAATTAATAAAGTAATTATTCAACTCCTCGAGTTAATAGAGCAATTGAGGAGGCCGAAAGACCTAGGACAAAGTGGCAAATTAATAATTTCTTAGATTTGTGGTTGGAATAGCAGGTTTTTTCCTCACTTTTAGTCTAAAGCCGCTCTAAGCGACCTAATAAACAAAGATCGACCATTTAAATGGTCTCAAAAAGAAGATAATTCATTTAAATATACAATGAAGGCAAACTTTCAGGCTCCACGATTAGCCTTTATTGATAGAAATAGACACCTTTGCCTTCAAACTGATGCAGGCAATGTCGAATTACGAGCGATTTTGATTCAGGAAGGTAGTGATGGCAGAACAGATATAATAGAATATTGTATAGCTGGAAACTTGAAAAGCAGAAAACCACTACGTTACTGCTGATGAGGAGGCCTTGGCTGTGATTTTAGGTGTTGCAAAATATCAAGGATATTAGGAAGGTAAGAATTTTAGATTGTATAATGATAACAACGCTCTTAAATGGCTTCATAACATGATCAAGAATCTATACATATGAAAGATTGTATGTCTAAAAATACAACAAAGTTTTAAGGGGTGTTACAAAGGTTTTCGAGTATAGAACAAAATTTTAAATATTCGCATCGTTTGACAAACACTCTTTCTGGTCCTGTAATTCCAAAATGTTGCAGTAAAGAAGTCATTCATAAATACCATGATGACGTAGATGCTGGTCATCCAAAAATTAAGCAGGCATATCGGGCTATGCGCCGGCGTTTTTTCTGGGTCCATAAACCTTAAGACATAGGTAATACATCAAAGCATGTCCAGTATGTAACGAAATCCAATAACCAGAACACTAAAAAATCCATGCAAGCGAGACAATTTTATGAACCTTAATTAATTAGTCCTACTCAAACTTACAGGACCATATCCTTGGACTTCACTAGGGAAAACAAACTTCCTGGTGATAACTTATTTCTATATCCGTTGCATAGAAGCTCGCTTTCCCAGAAGCAGCGGAAGTTCAAACTTTGTCAATTTTGAAAGTAGAGACCTTTACGCGTTACGGGTATCCTCGAGAGAATAAACGGTAGAACACTGGACAACTCCTATCTACCTTATTCAGTCAAATAGAAATGAGCGAGTAAATAAAGCGACTCCACCGATCAAGTTCTATACAAATGATTTGATAGCGGTGGAAAAGCTTTTCACTCAGTCTGCAGCATGGATGGTTAGGAATAAGACGGAGATTATGATGTACAATCTCCTTGATACATCCTCTGACCAAGGGTTAAGTGAAATATAGACTTCAGACTGCTACTCTGTTGAATATATTATTGTATTGTGTGTATCCATTCACTAAGTTTGGGTGTTATAGAGGCGATATTGACGTAGATACGTTGTTATTTGGATAAAATGTATGTTGGCAGAATAGAGATATCTCGTGTAAACAGCTGAGCATTGTTGGCATTGTTGAACAGCTGAGGGTATAATTGCACTTGTTATTACAATATTCTTGGAAAGGTTGTGTTGTATTTAATAATTGTATTGAATAAGAGTCGTTACCAATTTATATTTGGTTTCTTGAAGTCTTTGGTTTAGGAACGACGATAACTTCTACCATTCAGTATCTAAAAGCTATAGTTTTTAAAGTTAGCACTTGGATCTAATATTAATCTTTTAGACCGGAAATAGCAAATAAACCTAGCCACTTATAATTTGTTTTTATACATTTAATACAAATCCAACCATACTCAAATAGTTTAAATTGAATAAAAAAAAGAGTAGCAGCTGTTTTAGTGTTTAGGTGTGTATTCTTTTTTAAATCTAGAAAATGTACTGTTACATCCAAGTGGTGATATTTGGATATCTCAATGTGAACTACCATCTTCAGACAATAGAATTATTAACCGAAACACTGATACTTCTATGTTGACAGTGAATCTAGACACTTGAGTATTAGTACTAACATTGCAGTATAACGGTTTAAGAACCCGCAATAATGAAAAGGACCGGTTATAGTAATATTTGAGGTTAACCATAAATGAACAAAATACGCAAATGAACAGTCTTACGCGTTTACTTTGCTCCATAGAGCTACGACAGGTGTCTAATGTGAATTGTTTTAAGTGTTTCTCATATAGTATTTGATATTTTAATGTTATCGTGTAAAAGATTTGTAATTTGTAATAAAAAATTAAGGTATCAACATCTAAAACACTTTGGGAACGTACAATTCCTTTAAAAAGAGACAAATCCTGCAATTCTACGATTAAATTTAAGATCGTAACAGTATTTAAAATGTAACATCGTTCTCATAAAACCTACAATCAAGATGGGCATTAGTACAGTCGACTCTTAGGTAATGATTGTGTAGTAGTTTATTTCTTCACAGACTTACTGCTGCATACACAAAGAGAAGGAACTCATATTTATGAATTTATTTCAGTTTACTTTTTATTTAATTTGATTATTCAATTGCTAATATTATACATGCGTTAATAATAAATGCTTAGTTATACAATTATACATCAGATTTGTATATATATATTGCATATATATATATATATATATATATATATATATATATATATATATATATGCAAGATACAATATTATTGTGGAAGTTAATGAAAATTAAAACAGTTATTTTTTATATGTTTATAATTACTAACGATATTTTATATTGTATACGGATATCTCAAAATAGCTTATTAAAATATGTTATATGCGTACAGTAATCTTGTAAATTAATGGTTTTATTTGGTAAGAATAACACAAAAAATAAAAATTATATAGAATACTATGTATAACTTGTGTGTACAAAATATGCTTCTCTTTGTGATTGTAAAGTCTTCCTTTTAGCGAGTATATAACTATATGAGCAGTCTTTAAAATATGTCATTGTTTATATACTTTTAGTAGTAAGTTAATTTAACTATATACTGCAAGAAAATACTACACCAAGAACTCAATCTGTACTCTTACTCTAAATATTTCTGGTAGCAATATTTTTTGTCACGTTAGGAGAATTAGAATAGTTTATTCCTCTTTTTTGAGGATGA
Organism: Homalodisca vitripennis; assembly: GCF_021130785.1. Classification (NCBI taxonomy): domain Eukaryota; kingdom Metazoa; phylum Arthropoda; class Insecta; order Hemiptera; family Cicadellidae; genus Homalodisca; species Homalodisca vitripennis. The sequence continues at coordinate 22,063 of NW_025778644.1, forward strand.
AAAATATTTTATTTCTAAATATACTTTTCAAATTATGCAAATTTATTATAAAACATGGTGTTTAAATGGAATAACACATGTTTTCGTGTTGGAAACAAATGACGAAAATCACACAAGGAAAATAATTGAAGAGAAAATATTACACAAGAGAGAATTTTCCTTATTAATTATATTAATTCAGGCCATGAATAAAGCGTATATAAGGGTAGCGTACCATCTCGCAGAGTAGCTTCTCTGTTTAGTGAACAATTTGTAAACATTGCTAACACTCGCCGTTAACTTTCCATCAACTGTATCTTCAAGTGATCAACACTCACACTGCAATGTTCCTATTGACGTGCTAACCTACTTCTTCCTTCCTGGCCGCACTGAAGAAGTTGATCAGACACTTAAGACACTAAAGAATAGTTTGCTACAGGTTTTTATGTAATACTTCCTCATTTGTTAACGTCTTTCATACTGAGTGATCAAACACGGTATAATAGACAAGTACAATTAGTATTAGATTTTTCCCTTAAGACTAAGGGCTAAGTTATCAAAGTACTGTCTATTCTTGAAATTCTATATGTCTCAGTAAAATCCTGTCTGCGAATGAAACATTGGAAAGGACATAAAAATTTCATAAAGACCGATTTTATTTGCATTTATTCTATAAGAATTTTGAGATTTTAGTACTTCAAATTCGAAGGCTTCCCTCAAAATACCATATTATTAATAGTAACTAAAAAGGGTTCATATATTTCAGTAAGTGACTCTTAGAAGTGTCTGGGGACAGGACCTACAGAAGGTTGTAGGAATCTTTTTCGAACATGGGAAGTCTTAACATTATCATATTTGATAATTTCTGAACAGTAAAATTCCATTATTCAACGTTATTAAAAATATTAAAAACTGGCAAATTTCACAAAATATATAGATTGCACCATTCCTGAAACTTCTACTCTGTTGCAACCTACATTTTTAATCTAGGTCCTACTTTATTTAACAATTCACTATTATATATTCAAAATTTCCCAAAACCAAAGAGAATGTTTAGACTATGTATTTAATAAGTCCTTCTACAGTCTCGGAGAGGCTATTTTGCAGCAAATTGTAGTTTTAGTGTTCAAGAAAATCATTTAGAATCAGTTCACGTCGGTTCATAAACTTATTTGGATCTTAAGGTAATAGATGTTGACTTTAAAATTAATATCTTAAGAAATATAAAATAATATATGTTTCAATTATATCATCCTGTATGTTCGCCGTCTAGTAACTTCTGTTACCTAAAGCATGCATTTTTTTTAGAATATAAGGCATTAATATAATATATCTTGACGGTTACGATATGGTTAATATTGTAAGGCATTTTCGATAGCTACACTTCGGACAAAATAAAAATTGTGGTAATTTTGTAACGCAAGATTATGCCATTACTCATTCCTAATATTCTAATTTTACATAAATGGAGTCTCGTATCTAGCTCACCACGGATTCTACAGAACGAAACAAACTTACTTTTAAACACATGTCTACAAACTGTTAGACGACAGTGTTTTAAGGCAACAAAAACCTGAGTACAACAAAGTCCTGCCAGTCACAACACATACTGAACTGTGGAGAAATGTACGCCTCAACAACTTTCTAGCTGTCAACACGACTGAACTTTTATTACTGAAAACCTCTGAGATGTATAGTGAGATAACACATTGTTATTGTTCATTAAGGCTACCACTTTTAAAAAGGTCAGTGTTTTAGACTACAAACATACAATGTGTAACACAATAGTAGATAAATTTAATTGAACTCCGTTTTCAATTGTATAACACAGTTATAGAACTAATGTATTTCTTACGTTTTCCTGCTCATATATTAACGTCATAAATTCTTTAAACATTTAACAATTTATCAACGTAACTAACTAAGATGGTATCTTAAATACAATCCAAATATAATGATATGTAAAACATGAAAACCTTACAGATTTCTGTGCTATGCAATCAGTGACAGTGAAAGACAATTTAATAAAACACAATTCTACCCAATGTACTCTCCAAGCATATACTATAATTATGTATTTTTGTAGCAGTCGTTTGTAAAAAGAGAGATTATAGCTTTGAACGCCATAAGCTGTGATTTACTGACTATGAATAATGAACTACACTTCCCTCCAACTCTCGTAGCAAATAAATCTGTAAACATATTGATCAAGGCAGTACCAATATGCTTCACCCAAATTCCTGACTACAGCCTTGAGAGCTAGTTTACTGTTTGCACATATCTCACGGTCTGTCTCATCGCTACCTTCTTAAAAATCTTCTTAAGGCAAGACTAAAATCCGTCTTTAGGGAATTACTCTAGAATATCTCGGGAAGGAGAGGAGGATGGTTGTCTTCTAGATTTTTCGAAACTTGTTTGTTCTTAAAGTTTTGTTAATTGGGTTTGTTAAGTCTCCAACTACAAAAGGACTAGGTCATACTGATTACTACTTACATTTAACATGAAACAAATATATGAGTATAGCATGATATCACTGAAACAACATTGACATCATTCATTGCAGAATTAACTTCGTCTAAAGTAAATAATTTCAACTCAAACCAGTTTTGAAAATTGTCTCGTTTTTCTTCAAGATCAAACTTTAGTTCTCTACTTGCTTAAAAAAAATAATCCCTCCCATGTTAAAAACATTCATTTTTATCATCGACTCCTAAGATATTTGCAAGTTTAATTCTTCATTATATACGACATTGCCCTAACGAAAACATTTCCAAAACATTGCCCTATCTATACAAAACTCTTTGCCATCCAACTTTGATACAACGCGATACAAATCAAGCTTTGAATGATTTATATATTACATTATTTTCTAATATCATGACCCTAATATACGTTTTATTTTACAATAAATAACTTTGTGATCTGTATATATACACCTCTATGGACTAAAATACTTGAGAGATCTCTTCCCATCTGACTGGGATAATTTGTTAGTTAGGGTGTAGTCTATAAGTGTAGAGGTATGGTTACTAACACTGGTCGTCTCATTTAAATGTTGTATTGTTTTAATCGTTACTAAAATATTGGTAATATATTTTATCTAAATACAGTGAATGGAACTCAAATTTCCTTTGATATCTCTTAAATACAAGGCTGCATTAACCTTGATTGACATTTCAACATTTACAGCATAAAAAAGCGATCGAAGACGAGTGCAACTCTCATGAGGAAGTTTGGACACCATGACAAGACCCAACCTGATTCCTTAAATTCTCAGGATAATTGATATATACTCTATGGCAGAGTCCATATTTACCAACTGTATATACTAATAATACTTAAAGTGTATGCTACTTTATAGTAGTAAAAAGATTAGGTTGGTATATGCAAGTAAATCAATATAAAGCAATATATCACAGTTCAAATACGTTTATTTATTAACAATTTTTACATTATAGATGATCCCATGTGCCTCACACTGCACGTGTAGGATTCAGAAAAACATGCATTACTAATACATTTGTTTAACTGTTGTATTTTCATATAGCTACCACACAGTGCTATACTCTTCCCATTTTATCCCAGGAAAAATCCTGCCCTACAATAAAATAACTTTTTGTTACTAATAATAATGACCATAACAATTTAAAATAAGAATAACAATTCAACACTACTAAATACACCATTACAAAAACTATGTCCCAACAAAACATAATAAATCCTGTTACAACTATAAAAACAACAGCATTTGTTTTTTCTCAGAGCTATTTTAAGTAACTTCCAGTGCATGGAACCTCTCCCATGAGTGTACACCTAGATGTGTAGGTTATTGCTTAGTAAATAAAATAAATAAATAACAAAAACAAGAAGAACAACAATAACTAACAATAAACATGTAAAGTCATAACAACAACAAAGATCAACAATAACAATAAATTCAATGACGAGATAGTCAAGCTTTTAAAAAAATCCATTGAAACTCAATAAATGTAATAAAATATATAACACTCTTCAAATGCAAATCTATAATTACGAATCACATCATGGAGCATTCCATTATATTATAATTTGGGGAATATACTGTTTAGCTTTCATCTAAAATTTTGGTTTACTTTCAAACAAAAACTCGTCGCTGCCTTGTATAGTGTAATTATTAAATATTTAATTCCTGCATAAGCAAACAGTTTTCTAGTTGTTCTCTTGTGCAGGATTTCAGTTTTAATTGTGAATTTAGAAAAAAAGCGTATATTTCGGGAAAACTCATGAAATCTATACCTGTACAGATTTTTACGAAAATAAAATTAACAACTCAGTGCATATAGTTGATTCAAAGGAATTATATTACATTCCTAAAAAATATGTGTGCTACCCTGTCCAATGTTCTTAGATGATTAGTATTTCTAATTGCAAATGGTTGAATCATAATAACATTTTGGAGGATAGTACTGTATGTACCTCCACAGTACATAATACCATACCTCATAATTCCCTCAAACTATAAGAAATAAAGTTGGTTAGTATGCTACGGGCTTATTTCTCATTTGTACTTAAATCAACAATTGTGCCGTAAAAATAGGCTTGATCAATGTTTTTCCTATTTTTACCTAAAATTGATTTAATAAATTTCGAATAGTGTTTGGTGTTACCCTTATTTTGATTAGTAGGATGAGAATAATAATGTAGTCTTGTCATTTTAATTTGTTTCTTAACTACTTTAGAGATTTATTAATACTGTATTCCTTATTCCGAAATATTTTTATTTGTAAAACATAATTTATAGAAAAAAAATTATTTTCATTAATCAGGGAAACCAAGTAGTCAGGTGTCCATGGGCTCCTTCTCCTTTGCTACTAGTAACCATTTTTAAGTCACATTAAGCATTGTAACAATTATTATAAGTTATATAAAACTTAGGCAGACTCACATAACTTTATCAAATTGATAAACTTGTGTCCAATCAGCTCTTTGTACTGTATATTAAAACTTGTTACTATTTAATATCCTACATCATTTTTCTTGATCAAAGTGTACTCTTTTGATTATCCCATTAGAACATCCAGTCCGAAGTGATCCATTATATCAGTATTCAATACCGTAATAAACTTATTAGGATTAGAATTAGGAATAATTAACACATGGTCTAGACATAACTGGGAGTCACCCCTAGTTAGACACATTATTGTAACTTTTAAATCCTTAGAAAGATATTAAGTTAATATATTCTGGATACGATTTCTGTAATTGTACGGACATTCTTATCACCTATTATTAAAGAAGGACTTATTGATGTATTTTAAAATATGTTCAAAGTCGTATTTAAACGGAGCAAATGTAAATATAATAAAGGATATTTTATAAGTAGTAAGTAGTTGAAAGTTGAAACAGTCAGTATAACATTGATTAATTTCATCTGTTGCTAGAGAGATAAGACTGTTGCAATGGATGAACCCAGAGTCCAAGTAGACAAGAACACCTCCCGCTCTATATTCCTGTCTATTCTGCTTCAACATGTTGTAACCTGGCATCTAGTATTTGTCCTTTACAGCCAGCCCAATCCACTCTTCTCTCAGAAGTATAAAGTTATACGATTTATTGAGATAATGCAAAAATATTTACGTACTATTTTCGGAATATCATGGATTTCCGAAACAACAGGTACGCTAACGTGAATATTAAACGTTCTATTGCGAAATCCTGATAACATACGCACAGTAGATAGGTATGTAACTTTATTTCGTAGAATTTTTTAATTGAAATTGTATTTGTACAACATAATCAAACGTAAAAAGTGCAATATAAAGCTTTTATTATGGACTTAAAATTGTTTTTACTATTTAAAAAGGTTATAAATATAGTGTCACAAAAAATTCAAAATATTGCTATTTTGTAATCGATGAAGAAACTTTGAGTAAATACCATTTTGAAATACATCATTGTCTTATAGTATCTCATTATAATAAAAATAATACTTTGATCACATTTTTAATAATATAATAAATCTCGAATATATTTCATTACTTTTTATACTTATCTGATAAGGTTTCAATTATAGAATCAATACTAAAACCATCAAACTATGTTAAAATATACTTATATGGAGCATTATTAATGGAAGCACCTGTATTTTTCCAATAGCGGAACAAGAAACATAAATTATTGGTCACGCCAATAATGTAATACAATGGAAAGTCTCTGTTCATGATATCACAACTGTCACGGGATATTCATGGTTTTATTTTATACCATTCAGTAAGACGACGATAAGCTTCTGACTACATTCAGTCTCGATTTCACTCGCTCAAGAATACACCACGTAAGTAGTTATGATTTATATAATATTTTTTGTCTCGTGGAAATATTAATGATAGATTTATATAATATTTATTTTGTATTTGGTCTTTACCTATATAAACTGATAAACATTCCTTTGATAATAAAACAAATTCCATGGTAAAATTCATTGTGACAGTATAATCAAGTATTAAACTTCATAATATGAACTTTAAAACGTTTTTTGTAAATCTTTTTACATATTTTTAGAAATTATTGTGTTATTTTTTATTATGAAGAATTGTATTGTTTTGTAAATGAAAAGAAATTATATGTTAGTGTTATTATACTTTATTGTTGTATAAAACCAAACATTTCTTATTGAATTACATAAATAGTAAACTAGAAAAGGAACAAAAATGCCAAGAATAATGAAAAGTAAAAAACTAAGGGATAATATTATGCTATTGTATTTTATTTACTTGTATTTAAAGACCCCAGTAAAATGGGTACTAACCGAAATATGGTTTAAGTAATTATATTTACTTTTATATTTGTGGAATATTGAATCATACCTATTAGAAATAAATAAATATAAATTTGGGATTTTATTTGGTAATTATTTTTTTATACAAACTTATTTACTCAAATATAATTATAAAAGTAATTTTTTTTCTGTCTGTAGGTACAATATCTTGTAAAAGAACTTACCTCTAGGCTTGAAATTTTGCATGCAGCTTCATTTCTATACAAGCAACACCGAGTTTGGTGATGAAGCATGCCACTCAATGGGAGTTGACTGAGCTTTAACGACTATTTTAGCATTGTTCTAATTATTAAAAAGTCAAAAATATTAATGATAGGATTATATAAAGAACTATATTTTATTTTATTGTTGCAGGAAATGATGTTTAAGAAACTTATCTGTTTCTGCCTGGTGGTAGCAATTGTTCGCAGCGATTCCAACGGTAAAAATATTTAAGTGACTATATATATAATTTTATATGCTTTATTTACCTTTACTATCAATGTAAATACATATTTACGTTGAAAATATAATGGTAACAAATATATGTCTAAATGTTGTAAATAATTAACAACGGTACGGTGATTAATATGTTTAATTTTATGCCTTATGACTACGAAATGTATATTACGTTTTATTTGACAATTTGAGTCATATAAATAAGTTTTAATCACATCGACGTAGGAAAAAATATTCATAAATTTAAATTTACAAGAAATATAACAGGTAGTCTTCTAAATGTAAATTTAACAGCAAACATGAAATGATAAGTGATGATGTGCTATAAAAAGTAATTTGCTTTTAAAAAGAGTAGAAAACACCGACGTTTATTATTTATTAAGATAAAAAAATTTGCATAACCGGTAACTGAAGTTACATTATTTATCTTATATAAAGCGTCAGTACATGAAACTGTTTAAAAAATGTATAGTTGAGGTGAGTTCTCACAAATGTGTATATATATTCCACTTCAAGTCCTATTTTTTGGTCAGCAAATCTTGCAAATATCAAAATTTGGGATTGGATTTGTTACACATTACCACATTGATTACATTACACTACATGAATCATTATTGACCAGATTTTTAATTTCATAAATAAGCGTATATCTAAAACGCTTAACCACTTCTGAACTGTAAGTAATAAATAGTTAATGTTTTAAAATGTTTTTGATTTTGAGGCTTTTGACACTGGTCTCGTACATAATCAATGCGACAGAAATTGAATACTGAATTAATTAAAGTTGTTTCATGGCAGTAAGAAAATATTACACAATTTAGGTAGAAACAGAATGTGCTCTAGAAATTCAAAAATTTATATATTAGCATGAATATAAAATAACATATCAAAGAGCATGCAATATTTAAAAATCCTCTCGTTGATGAGAAGTGAGAAGACGTTTTGATAAATCAGTGTTCTTATCACTGATAAGCTGTACGCTTCTGCACATACATATACAATCTGATATTGTATAGAAAAATAATATAACAGAATTATATTATACAACATAGTGTTCAGTCGTTTTTGTGTTTAAAAGTTTAATGTACGATCGATGGAAATGTATATTGCTAGGAGATTAACAAAAATGTCGATTAAAATAATAACGTGTTGTTTAGTACGGTCAATACCCACACTGGAATGAAAATAAGTCGAAAATTTATAAGAGTTCAAAATTAAGAACATTCATTGGTTAAGTCCTGTTTAATACCACATATATTACTTTCAGACTGTCTTAAATATACCATAAATTTTACAATATTTACCGTCGCTGCGTATTAAAATTTATAGTTAGTTAAAGTTAATATTATAACAATTTTGTTGGCACCGCTTCGAGTAATATAATGTACTTAAGCGTGGCAATGTGTACGCAGGATTTTGTGTTTATTTTAATATTTAGCGGTGTTATTTATTAGCCTCTTGAAAATTGTACTTATGCGCGAGGAAAAGTCGGTTAATATCATTTCAAATGGCAGTACCCGTATATTGCAGTTTCCCAAAACACTAAAATGTGTTAACAACTATTACATTTACCAAATTTAGATTTTTGTAAATATTTTACATAAACAGTCTGTCAGTGATATATAATTAATAATTGAGGTAATTGAAATAAAAATATATTTCATGGTGTAATGGTAATGTGTATTAAAGATGTAAAAATATCTTTAGTACCATAAATTTTATGGTTTTATGAAATAAATATAATTTATATAGGTATCTACTATAAAATATCTGAGTACTTATGATAATAATAGTACAACAGTTCAGAAAAAGTGGAAAGTAATAAACACTTCTATGTAATAGGAGTAGATATCACACAATCGTTTCACCCGATTTATATTTTTAATTAGTTTACAATAAACTATTTATTTTTATTTTAAATGCAAGGAAGGACTATATGGCCCTAATTTCGCCTCTGTACTCTTTTACAAATTAAAAAATATTAGGATTTTTATTGTGATTAGAGAACCTGATATAGTCACATAGTGCATCTATAAAATGCATTTATAAAACAATGATAATTTATAACAAATAGTTATATTTATGTAAAAAAGGTGGTAATGGAATTCAAGCATATAATATTACACACGTTGATGTAGTAACTATTGATACAGTACATACACACTCAGTATATATTGATCATTTTCAGGAAGAGGACCCCAGCCCCATATAAATACCTCCCAAAATATCCAGCAGCGTGAACCCAACTTCGGAAGAACTAAAGAAACATAAAGAAAACCCAAAGGATAAAGGAGTTTCTTTTCGTTCCTCGGAATCGGTGCTAATCTGCTAGGAGTACATGCAGGTGCAGGTATAGGCCATGGCCGTGGAAGCTATGGTGATATGGGCCAAGGGTTTGTTGGCAAACCTGCAGGAGGGTAATATCCACAATATCCACTGTATCCAAAATACCCATACCCAATCTATATACAAAAAAATACAACCACAACCATACTATCTCCCAGCAGCTCGTCCATACCAGTAAAATACTGAAGGAATGCAACTATCGACACCTCCAACGCGTTACCTTCCCTCTTGCACAAAAGTAGATTCCAGTTGGGAGATCTCACTGAATAGGGATCTGCTTATCTAATTATTTTTTTTAGCACTAATCAAAGATATTTTCAAGGATAAAGCATTAAAACATGAATAAAGACATAACAAAGGCTTTCTTTTTATTGGACCAACCTAAGACCTTTCCAGGTTTCCAATATTAATTATAACATGTGCGTGTTCAGGTTAATTTATTTTAAATATACTTTACCCTTTATATATATATATATATATATATATATATATATATATATATATATATAATATAAAAGTATGAATTTTATGCAATAACTTGCACTCCTACCCAAAAACAGCTAACTAATAATCTATTAAACTACTGATATTTACAACCTTCCCCAGGTTTATAGATCATATATATATAGAAAAGGCCATTAAAATTTATCTCAATATCTTCGCTTTGATGATCTGACTTCGAAAATAATGGTCCATGGTCCACTTTACATTTATCGTAAATACTAACAGTAGTTAGATGTGTTATTTTGTCTGCACATCCAATGGATTACTATTGATGTTTTATCAGAATTACGGGTACAATAGACTTAGACCCCTGGATTTAAAATGTATAGGACATGATATATAAAACTATATATATATATGTATATATATATATATATAAAGAGTATATAACATTTGGCGTTTTACACTAATGTGCGACAGACGTAAGTTTGCGTGTTTGAGTTTGAGTATTGTTAAGAATTGCAAACTTACATAAGAGTAAAATTTCCATAAAGGACTACGCTCCCAATTTAGTTCATATTTAATAAAACTTTGAATATTCAGGAAATCTAATTATCCCTCTATGTAACGCGTGTGACAGATCTTTTGTTAGAGGTAATGCAGGTTTATGTGACCTTTTTTATCAGTACTACCGATCTTGTACTGTATCGAACCTCCCTCTAGCTATGTTTGATGAGATCCCCACACACGACAAATGACTCTTGCACTTGTACTGTATTGAAATCACTCCCTAGTTCTGTTTGATGAGATCCCACACAGGGCAGTGGCACTTACAATAGTTTTCAGTACTACTGACCTTGTACTGTATCGAAATCTCTCCCTAGTTCTGTTTGATGAGACCCCACACAGGGCCGTGGTACTTATACTTGTTATCAGTACTACCGACCATGTACTGTATCGAATGTCTCCCTAGTATTATTTGATGAGACCCTACACAGGTTAGTGGCACTTACGCCTTTTATTATTACTACTGACCTTGTACTGTATCGAATCTCTCCCCATTTCTGTTTGATGAGACCCCACACAGGGCAGTGGCACTTACACATTTTAATATTACTACTGACCTAGTACTGTATCGAATCTCTCAATAGTTCTGTTTTGATGAGACCCCACACAGGGCCGTGGTACATACACTTGTTATTAGTACTATCATCCTTGTACTGAATCGAATGTCTCCCTAGTTCTATTTGATGAGACCCCACACAGGTCAGTGGCACTTACACCTTTTATTATCACTAATGACCTATTACTGTATCGAATCTCTCCCCATTTCTGTTTGATGAGACCCCACACAGGGCAGTGGCACTTACACATTTTAATATTACTACTGACCTAGTACTGTATCGAATCTCTCAATAGTTCTGTTTGATAAGACCCCACACAGGGCAGTAGCACTTACTCTTGTTATCATATCAGTACTACCGACCATGTACTGTATCGAATCTTTTCCTAGTTCTGTTTGATGAGACCCCACACAGACCGGTGGCACTTACACTAATTAATCAGTACTACTGACCTTGTTACTGTATCGAATCTCTCCCTAGTTCTGTTTGATGAGACCCCACACAGGGCCGTGGTACTTACACTAGTTATCAGTACTACCGACCTTGTACGGTATCGAATGTCTCCCTAGTTCTATTTGATGAGACCCCACAAAAGTCAGTGGCACTTACACCTTTTATTATTACTACCGACCGTGTACTGTATCGAATCTCTCCCTAGTTCTGTTTGATGAGACCCCACACAGCTCATTGGCTAACATGAACTGCCAGAACAAGGATAAACAGGGGATTGGCCTCTCTTGAAAAAGACTCAAATTCCATAATGATACTATACTTTATATAGCCGTCGTCCAACCTATAAAAACTTAAACTTAACAACAATTAATAAATATCATAAATATCATTAATAAGTTAGGTAATTATAACATCATTTCTAGCGCGATATGGTACCTGGTATATAGTTACCTTCATGTCAGTAAAGCTAAGTACTCAATAGTATTAAACAACCAATGTTTTTACCTAGCTATATTTTCAATATGTTGGAAAACATTCTATTTAAATACGTGAAATGATTTCACACGATAATTGTTATGACTACCAATGTTACCTTAATTTACAATTCTTTGGAATTTATTTTAAAACTACTCTTATTAATTAAATACATGTGTATTGAAAAATTAATACGTAAAATAAGCTATGTTTGTTTTTACGTGTTTTCAAGATTGCTCTATTGTAATTATTAACCAAAACAATTGAAAACTTGCAATTGTAATAATTATTATATTAAAAGGTTCACTAGACATGTTCTACTGGTATGTGTTCATGTAACAAAGATATAAATCTGGATTAAGTATTATAAATTTATTAAAATAAAACTCATACGTAAGCAATTTTGAAAAGGTCTAAAATAAAAAATTCAGAAATACTCAATTGTGAGAAAATGCGTGAAAGAGGAAAAGACTATACTTTTAATAAACTGTATAGTTGATTTAAATATATTCATGAACACTCTGAATACAAAATATCACACACATTTCATACATTTTCCATCGATAATATATATATATATATAGCCATATCACACTGTGCAAAGTCTATAAATGTTACTGCTATGGTTTGTAAAATATTAAGCCGTACCTTAGACTTTTCAAACACCTTGTGTGTGTATTTATATATATAGATATATATATATTATTTTATATATGATCTTAAAATATCATCATTTTCAAAGAAAACTTTTAAAAAGTTTTCATTAAAGCAAACAGTTTTACAAATAATATATAAAAATCTATTCACCAAATTATGATAAATATGGACTTTTTGAATTAATGTCAAAAATGCTAACTATAGTGTCTTCTAAGCCAGAAAATCTAAGATCACTTTGGTGACTTAATATACATAAAACTTTTGTTATTATTTGATTACCAAATGTTGTGATCTGCGAAAGAGCTTCAGTTGTTTTGAATACGATCAATTACTATTGATTCAACTTATATTAAGACTGATTAAACAAAATAAGTCACGTGTGTAAATAATTAACATTTTTGAGCGCCCCAAAATCCCTAAGAACGCTCAGTACATTTTTTATCTGATAAAGGTTTCCAAATTGTACCTTCCCAGGTGGACTGTTCCTACAAGGGGGTTGTCTTGTTTTCTCATGCGAATTTACAAATAATATTTTTATTATGCTTACGAGCATAAAATAAGTATTAGAAATATTATAAAGTTGTTATACGGGAACAAATGAAGATTCTTTATAACAGAATCTCTGCAAATTAAAGCGTTTGGTGTTATGTAATGTTCGGTTTGAAACCTTTTCTTAAATATGGAGGGTGTCGACACTATATTATGTAATAGTTAATTGGTAACATCTTAAAAAAATATGGCAAATTATTAAAAATGCATAATACTTAAACAAGGGTTTGTAAAATATACAAGTTTTCTTCCACACTTTACGTATTAAAGCTTAAGTTAATTACTGTTTCTTAATTATCGATGATTCTACAGTTAAAGCCAGTAGTACAGTAGTAGATACATTATGTTTTATAGTTTTATCTATAGTGCAAATTACCAAAAACATGAAAGTGGTGATTTTCAACATACTAACAATTTGATTAAAACTTTTTAAAAGTTTGAAAGAAATATTAGGAACACAACCGAATTGGAAAGAAGGAAGCTTTAGAATCGTTTAGGTAAATCTTTTATTAAGTAATGCATAGTATGATTGGTAAATTATTCTTAATGATAAATCTATAGTTCTGAAAAAACGATCATAATTTTCAGACAAAAACTTTTTAGAAAAATATCAAAATTTGTTTGACTGTATAGAACAAAATTCAAAGTTAAAAATCTAGGAGATCGTTCATATTTATATAACATTCCGTTGGTTTCAGATGTATTGGAAGATTTTTTATCATTGTTCTAAGGTTATTTTTAATTTGTTCCAGCAAATTATTTAACTTTTCCAAGTATAGTTGGATTCAATGTTAAAATTAAAAAAAAATTAATTTAAATTGAATTATAATTGATTCATGATTACAGTACGTATTTCATATTCGAATAAGGGAGCATAGGTTGAGTTTGTTGATGTTTTTAAAGAGCTAATAAATATTTACAATATTTTTGTTAAAAAAAAACAAGAAACGTACTTATTATCATAGTGATGTCAAACTCTTTGTAACATAAAATTTGATATATTATCTAGAACAAAAAACGATTTTGAAACCTTGTAATTGATTTATTCCGTTTTATCAGAAGCCTTATATGAAATTACATACCAATTATAAAAAACACATATTATTACTGTTGATACAAGTGATTTTGAAAAAAGACTTTTATGACTTAATCAACAGTTTTTATCGATGGAAAAATCTATGTGATATTCAACTAAAAATAGATAATTGTTAATGCTTTAGGAAAGAAATCAAAATCGAATTCCTTAAAATATTTGATGAGAATTATGTAGCATCACACATGTACACACAAAAAATTAAAATTTAAACAAAGTGGTCTATTATGAGTTTTTAGTTTTAGACTTTTCAAAATTGCTTACGTATGAGTTTTTATTTTAATAAATTTTAAAATACTTAATCCAGATTTATATCTTTGTTATATGAACACATACAGTTATTTTGTTGAAATGAAACAACATCCCTATAAATCATGAAATAAAAAATTTTTTTAGTACCATATAATATTAAAAATTCTGTTATTAAGTAGTATATTTTTCTAAAAATTTCACACATAGGGTTTCAAAACAAAATGTAGGCAATAACATAAATAATTTACAGCTTTTTGTTGTTGATATTAATATCAAAAATCGGAAAAATAAGTACACTTATGTCTGAGGGGTCTATGGCTTTGGACTTCCGAATAAGCTACAAATAAGCGAAAGCTCAAATCCTTCCTGAGTCCATTGCAGTTTTTATCACCTGTTGTTTCCACTCTAAAGCTTATTCTGTTTGACACAATTCTTGCCCAGACCATTGACCTATGGGGACTGACTTAATTAGGTTTTAAAAGGGGATCGGCTTCTTCTTCAAGATTTAGGGCTTTTTGTATGTTGTGAGGAAAATGAATACTGTTGGATTTATTATATTCTGTGTTTTATTATGAGTTTGACTGTTTCCAATGATTCTTTCAAAAACTTAACTTTTACAAACTGATTGAAATAACTCTATTTATGTACTAAATCAGGTTTTATGCTACTCACTCTTTTAAAGGGAGCCCTAGATATTATTTGCATTTTGTAGATTTGCTAATGAATATTTACTTTTCAAGTTAAATCGATTACTAATGATATATTTACAAAAAACAGTATCATGTGATTTTCATTTCTTAATCATTATCTGAATGACTAGTAAAACTTCATGTTTCTATATTTCTCACAAATGTTTTTCAATAAGTAACGTCACTATATTTTTGCTCCAGAACAATTTTTAATTGACTATATGACGCAGCTCATTGATCTTACTTCTAAAATTAAAAATCTATTTTTTGTATATTTTCTTATTAATGGGTTCCTAAATTCTTTGTTTGAAGCTTATTTTTGACGATGGAAGGATTTTTCAGAAAACAGGATTTTCCGGACATTCGTCATCGTTCAGTGAAACAAAAAATCAGTAATACTACATTTCCGCCATCCTGTTTCCTTCTGCCGTGACGAATGCTATTTTCTATTTCCCTTTGGCCAGTCGTAGGTGGTTGGTAGACGAATACAGACATATTGTGACGTATATTCAGTAGTTCACTTTTAATGATTAGTGTTGTTTATAGTTCTTTTATTAAGTAAATGTTTTAGAGTTAGTGAAGTTGACACACAACATGGTAGTTGTGATTCCTATCTTAGACGTGCCACATTGCTTTGGTAGTATGATTTCTTTATTTCAACCTAGTTTGTAATTAAGTACAAGGTTAATTATTAACCTAAAGAAGAAATCAGATTGTAGATCTCGAAACGTATTGTTACTGATTTTTTTCTTTTCACTAAACGATGGCGAATGTCCGGAAAAATTCTGTTCCTAAATTATTTTTTCTTCTTTACTACCTTTTTTCAATTACCAGTCGAATTATGAAAGATAACTGTTATGCTATTTTGTAATAAGGATTTTAATATTTCCACTGCTCTCTATATTAATGATTTACGACCAAGGATTTTCTAGAGATTTCAATTGCTAACTAATTACAATTCTTTGTAATATTTAATAGCTCCTGCAATTATTTGTAGTTATTTGTTTAACATCTTTGGTGGTTGGGTGTTGCCGCATTATAAGTTGCAGGCGTTTCTGTACTAGGTTCCGATAACTGCGATTACAATCAGATAACTCGTATTGCTGAAACATTATACGAGTTCGCCCACAACACTTAACAGTTTCTAAATGAAATTACATACAACACAAATTTTGTCCTCTTGTACCGATTTTAGTTCATATTTTGACCATAATCATACATTTACTAAATGAGTGTTTACACTGCAAAACGTTCTTTATATTACCAGATATCAGAAAAACAAACATATTTGTTAAACTAATCTTTTAATACCTATTCATACGTTTTCTATTATTTTTATACATAGTAAAAGTTCAAAGATAAACTAATACAATTCACACATCTACCTTCGTTAAACAGTAAATTGATCCTTATCTTTATAGGACGTATGGCTTAAATCGTTTACCATACCATCACTATTCCAGCTGTTACATTTGAAGGTGAAAAATAATTATTGATGGTAATATGTGATTTATTGTACGAGGAAAGATTAAGGAGTGTGCTTGTTTGCTCTATACATTTACCTTAAATTAAACGGTTTGATTATTAATCAGTGCCACCCTCCACATTCGTCTACCTTTAAATTATTCTGACAAATAAAATAAACACTTCCTATTTCGGGCATATAAGAAAACGCTATATCATTAAAAAACTGATTGCATTTTTAATAAAAGTATATTTGTTTTTGTTTTATATAGTCAAGAGATATTTTTGTGTTTATTGTATAGGTAACTCATTTGAAATTACACAGTAATTATTATTTTATTGCATAAAATTAAAATTTAATTTTAGCTTTCAAAATATTTAATACTGAAATATTTAATTCTTTCTTTATTGACGCCGCCTAATAATAGAATTAAAATCTAAGTAGTAAATGTTTCCGTGTTTGAAATTCATTTTTAAAGTGTATATATGACGGGCTCTCCGCTTACAACGGATTTGAATCAAACTGTTGCAGTGTCATCCTCCTGCATATTCAAAGGAAATACATAAGCAAAACATATATTTATATAAAAACCACTATTGTCAGCAAACTTTTGTCAGCAATACTTTTATTCAAGTAATGCATTAAAAGCCAGGTTTCCACCGTCCCACATCTACATACATTTATAACATATATTAAGAACCGCATTATTACATTATACAAGTAATGATTATGTATTTTTAATAAACGTGGGCAAGCTATTGCTGTATAATTTTTTTTACTATTGAAAACTCAAAATGTTTTATTCCGTGGATCATAATTATTGTCCAAAATATGTAACTCTTTGCAGATAAAATGTATGTAAACCTTGAGTGATTATTTCTATTACAATTTTATCAAAATGGAGAATTATAAAAGTATACATTAGTATAATTATGTTGTGAAAAAATATATATTGAACAAATATTTAACCTTACTTGAACTATTATTACACACAATAAATATTGTTAGCTATGATGCGAAAGGTTGATTTAAGGAAATGTTGAGTTTAGTTCCATTTCCCCTTCCACTCAGTGCAGTGTCTGTAGTATGAAACTGTCAGAAACTAGACTCTTGGAGGCCACGCATAAGGAGATATATAAAAAGTTTTGTGACGAAAAAATTCCAAGCGAAATATGCGTTTCGTTTCTACAGTTTCATAAAAAGTTTCAGATTTCAGACGCTTCATTGCGCAAAAGGTAAAATATGGGAACATGACTCAACAGTATCTTCAAGCCAAGTTGGTAGCTGCCAGTAATTTATCATGGTATTTGTTTATTTTTAAGTAGATTTCAAACTTAGTTGACAAATGCATAATATCCACTAAATACACATCTCAGTATTTACTTTTAAGGGTTTTACTTAAGGGTATTAATATAGTAGTTTTCTCAAGATTGGATATATTTAAGGTGGTGAAAAAGTGTTATTAACCTTTCCTCTAAAAGGGTAAACATTACGTTAATGTGTACGTAAGTAAAGTACATAGACAGCCAATACGGATTTTGTTATACTTGGGTACACATACATATTTTTGAAGAGAATATTTTATATTTTTATTTATTAAGGGGTTTTTTACCACACATATTACATTTAATTTTAAAAACATAAAACAATTTAGAAGCCGTTCAAACAGTAATGGCATTTGCTAATATAAGCAAAGTGACGTAGTATTATAATATACTGAAGTTACGTATTATTGAAGTTTTTAAAGAAGTTTTTTGAGATCAGTGAATTTTACTGATTGTTTTTTATAAATAGGCATCTTTGAAATGACAAATAATTTATGGAAATATCAATGTAAATAATTCTTTTTTTAAATTTATATTTAATATAAAAACATCTCAGTTGTAAGCGATCTTCTTAAAAATGCCTTAAAATTAATTTTAAATTAATAAAATATACAGTTTAAGACCTATGATGCACGATTCCTCGAAAAACCTTGGCAATACTCGTACGCCATTGAAAACAGGAAAGTTAAATAACGATTTTTCCTATGCTAAGTAATCAGTTTAATTTATTTATTAACTTAAGATGAGAGCTGCAGACGCGACTGCTTCACATATGAATTTACGAAATATATAGAATGTGTTATAAACAACCATTAATTGAATACTATAGCTTTGGAATATTGTCCTCTATTTAATGACATATGATTTCCTTACCTCACATATGTCTATCAATAAGGTAATAGGCTTTAATTGTACGTGCAATATTACATTTTTATAATTAAATTAATCTTCAGTTGAATAATACAATATTCATTGCTTTTATTGTATATAATTAAATAACTCAAAAACTTGGACCTAGTATTTTACAGTAATAGTACTACAAAAGGACAAATTCTAAGCTATTAAATTTAATACTTAATAATGAATTAATTCTTATGAGAAAATTTTTTTAGTATTTAGAATGAAAAAAAAATTTCGTTAATTAGTGAATATAAAATAAAAAATTCAAAATTTATTTTTAGAAATTTCTGGCCGACATAAATAAATTTAAAGTATTATATATTTATAACTATAAAACATTATCATAGTTAATTCATGTCAAAAATGTTGTTTCACGCTATCTTACATTGCAATTAATTTACGAATATTCAAAATATTCATAATTATATGTCGAATGCAATGTTATACATTTCAAGATGTTAAAATTCAACAGAAACAAATTAAATATGTAAGTTACTTGCTAATTTGCGCATTGTTAACATATCAAATCAAGAAATGTAGTAAAATACTAAAAATATCAATTATTCATTTTAATAAAAATACATTACAATATATCAAAGACAATGTATTAATGATACAATTTTTTGCACTTCAGAATCATCTGACTGTACCGCTTAAGTTGTCGCGTAGCAGTGGAGTTCTCATGCTTTGTGAAGAAAATCCTGGTTTGATATTCATATTCCCTAATCCAGCATCCCCTTACTAAACCGCCTACGCCTATGTTACCATATGCATTGTACTTATCATTAGTGGTTAATAAAAATCATACATATGATTGGTTGGTAATAATATATGTTCTGTGTGGTGCAATAGAAAAGAGGGAGATATGCAATATTATTGTAATGTTTTTGGAGATTTATTTACGTAGGAATAAAGTAGATGCACCAGTTTATAACTTATGTCAAAAGATTTATAATGATTTCTAAAGAAGAGTAAGCTGAGGATAGGCTACCACATCTTTAGTCTATAATCGGTGTGGACGAAATGTTCCATCAGGAAAAATTGTGATATACATTTAATTAATGTCTTAAACAGTCATAAGGAACATTTTTTAACATGGACATCCATACACTGGCGAGTAAATTGTAAATTTACTTCTTATATGAGAGATAATATATTTCGATATAAGTAGTCGTCATACAGAACTAATCTCAGACATTAGAAACAACTGTTTCATTCTCAACGTATATATGTTTTGTTAAACCCTCCATCAGGCGCGCTTAAAATTAGAAACACCATCAGGCGCTCTCACTGAGGTTTCCTCCAGGTTAGCGAATAATGGATATTATTAGTCTTTTAAACTGTTTTTATTTGTTTAAATATTCATACTGATTACTGATTTATTATTTATAATGTAATATATTCATTTTTATAATTTAAATAAAAATTACTCTCTTATGTAATGAATTTTCCCAAATAAGAATTTAGAAATTTAAAAAAATGGTATTGTATAATAAAACATGATTTATTTTAAGGAATAATGCAATTGATTGTACAAAATGTTTAACCTTCTGTAATAATATATGGAAATTTAACTTATTGTTTAACTTCTTACAAAAACAACTTACTTCAATTCTTGAGATATTATACATTTGTAATGTCAATTTATTATTCTAAAATCAAAATTTATTCATTACTAAAAAATTTTTTTAACACTACACAAAGTTTTCAAAACATTTTTCCTTCTGGTTCTTATAACGACAATGTTCACTCCATAAACAGTACTGAAATGTTCCCTACCACACGGGTACTGTACTAACAAGTCTCTCGTCTTCATTCTCCATTTCACAAAATTCAAATAAAATATATTATAAAACTTAAAAAGAAACCATCACAGGTCACAAATTTAAGCGCACAAGGATTATTACTCCATAAAAACTAAAAACACTATAAGGCGCTCACGGAGATTTTCGTCCAAGGACTACAAACACGACATCGTCGGGCGCTCAACGGAGGAATCGTCCAGTCTCGCACGGAAGTAGACCTCATACTGAAAGATTTTGACAAAGATAAGCGGGAGACTATTGTTTCGCTTCTCCGAAAGATGCTCGTGAATGTACACTGCGGGAAAGGCGGGGAGGAAACGACTGACAAACATCAGAAAAGTAGTACTATTTTTTAATAATAAAAAAATACACGGAGGAAAACTCCGTTTAGCGCCCGATGTGTAGGGTTAATATATGGTGTAGAGGTCCAAAAACTCAGCATAGTTTAACAGTCAGTAATACTGTAATCAGCTAACATCCAATTTAATGAATTTAAAATTTAATGGAAAGCCCCCACATCGAAACAAGCAGTGGGTAACTTTAAATCCTTTGTTCGTTTAAACGTTGTATTTGTGAAATCCTATTACAGTGAATTTGAAAGTGTGATTTTAAAATTATAAAGTATACTTAAGTTATTACTTAAGACTTTATTTAAGCAAGCGCGAGAGGATAAATTAACCAACCATTAGAATGTTTAACTTTAATGTTGCAAATTACGTACAAGGTTGTAAAAAAATATTTAAAAACAGTAAAATTAGGGTGCCTTTCTATTTCATAAAACAGCTTTGTCAAAAAAATGAGTTAAGTAGAGAGATTATTAAACAAAGGAAAGCAAATGAGAGAGATATTACTATGGAACACCCTAACTGCTATATAAATGTGGTTGGCTAGGTATTATATGACTGAAAAAGAAGGGAAATACTTCTTCCCAAACAAGTTTTTGGAATCAACTAATAAAAAATAACTTTAAAATAGTTCTTTACTTAAATCCTTGTTATTTATGTGGTATTATTACAAGGTGTCAAAAGTTATTTGTTTATGAAGTAAAGGAATAAAATTTACATTTCTTGTTAGGTTCAATTATGTATAATTTTCCACCTACAAACATCAAGATTCACAAAATAATAACGTAACACTTTGTATGTAAACAATAAATGACCATTTCCATTATATACATTGTTATAGCAAAGGTGTCCTAGGACTGTTTACCATTAGGCTTCAGGTAGTATACCTTGACCAAAAGACAAAACAAAATATCATTTAAAAACTTTCAAAAAAAATCAAATAATTTCTTTAATAGCCGCCCATTTTTTACTTAAAAACTTTACTTTCAAACTTGGCGGGCTTCCTAAAATATTAGTTTGAATAACTTTAAAATTACTATGAAAAGAGTCACACGTACTATATTTTCGTTTACGAAATTTTTTACTTATTTAAGAGATACCAAGTTTAAGGAAATCGTTTAGCAAATAAAGGAGATAATACGATAAAACATAATTACTAAACAATATCAAATGTCATTATTTGAGGGACAAAAATCACCTGTTTCAATTACAATAAACTATTTAAATAAGTCTGCTAATAAATTCAGACATGGTTCAAGATGCGCAATGAAACTAGCTGTAGGAATATTGGACATCGTTTGTTGAATATTGGACTGAAACTGTTCATCCAAGCAGCAGAAAATTGCTCTTTTAATTAAAAAACTATTTTGTATGCCTACTCTGTTATTATATGAAACTGTTTTTTAAATTCACATGAAGTTCTGTGTAAATAAAGTTTATTAGCATTTTTAGTTTATACACATGTATATTTTTCTTCGCTCTAAATAGAAAGAAATCTAAATACTGCAATGGGTGGGTAACGGTTATTATGACACAATTCATTAATGGAATGTTATTATCAGCTGATTAGATCAGCTAAAATGTAAACAGCTAATTTATTATAGCTCATTAACACTGCTGTTACCTATTTTTATACTGACTTCTAGTCTGGCTGAGTATAATTAACATGCAACTTCTAGCTCATTTTTGCTGTGGCGCGTCACAACCAGAAGAAAGGCACTTTTGTAGTTTCAGTATTATACTAAACTTACTATGATTTTCCCTAGATTCACCACTAGATTTCCTCTATTTAAAAATCTAACCAAATATGACGATTTTCTTTTTCTTTTAAACAAATATTTTGAATAAAAATTAATAACGGAAGGCTCTTTAACTATAACAATTAGAGTAAAACAATACTACCGTTGTATAGTACAAGATCCGCTCTTCCAGTTTGTCTCCCGATAGCAGAAATACACCTAAATATACGTGGAGTCTTCCAGACAGTTGTAGGCTTCCTTAGTTGTAAATATGACAATTCTTATACCAGCTGGTTATTGTGTCCATGGCAACCGAGATCGCTGACGAGCGATATTAAAGTGGCACTCCTTAATGTCGATATAGAAAGTGCCAATGAGAGAGTTTCCTAGTTTAAAATACTAAGGCATAGTTGGACAATTACCCTCAGTATTAACATTTTAAATTACTCGTATGTGTAGAGGGCAGTTGGACTATGCCCATGTAAGAGGTAACAGAGGAGTCCCTGTAGGCATTTTCACCATCTTATATATTCCTACAGCACTGGACATGCAGTAGTCATGCAGTACAGGCCCTGGTACATGGAAGCTTAATTACAGAATTACTAATCGGCGGATCAAGTGGCGGAAGTTGGTAGATGTAGAAGTGGTGTGTAATTTTATGTAATATATATATATATATATACTATATTATAATATATATATATATATTTATTTCATATATATATAAAACATTTATTTTAAGAATATTATCTTAGAGAATTGTAATCAATATTTATCATTTAGAAGTTATAGTACTATCTATATATCTTATTACCGAAAAAATTACAAGATTGAAATAACAAAATGTGCTACGAGTATTGCTGATATATAACATTCTAGTATAATTTAAGCTTCTTTATGTAAATTTTATAATGAACATAAGTAAATTCACTAATTCCTGGTTCATAATGTTTCTATAACAAAATTCTATTTTCTATTGTTATTTGAAAAGTAACATAAACACCTCTGGTTTATCCTATAATAACACTTATGCTCTCCTCTTAGTTGGCTAGAAAAATAAGGTGGATTTAATATTGGGTTATCTTTGAGGAATAAACCAAAACTAACTCACACATATTGGTAATAAACGATCTCGCCTATTCCTCTTAAACACTGTTTATACTTCATTGATTGTCATATACTTTCATACTGATATGGTTGAATTGCATTGAATAATTTATCAAACATATGATAATTTAAATATACTTAAGTACCAGGTTGTAGACCGTTTCAAATAAAATAGTGCAACATAGACATTTTTGTTAGGATTCAACATTTCTCCCAATGTTTCCAATATAAAAAAACGGTAAAATTATAAAAACCCTTTTTGTAATTTCCTTGGTACATAATTATGGTAAATAAATTATCAAATACTAATACCTTAAGAAATGTTTTGCATTTAAATCAATTTGGTTTTTAATTATCAGAATTGTATTTACTGGAAAAAAATGCTTGAGATGAACTCGGTAAAGTTGCAGTGAGTTTCTCGCCTTGCAAAGCTGCTACGGTTGTAACATAATAGCTACTAGAGTATAACTATCATTTCAGTTTTATGGAGATGAGCTACTTGATAAGTACGTCTAGCCGTTTTGGTTACCTAACAAATATCGTAAAATAATTATAATAATGTACTAATGGTGTAAAAGTTTGAGTGATTACAAAAAACTTTAATTACAAATTTATAATGAAAGATTAAACAATGTATTATTAGTGAATTACAAATACGATTAGATGAAAGTAAATAAATATAAAACATGGAATTTTAAAATTTTACTAACAGTAAGGTTTACTTGACTTATATGAATTATAATAAATTACTTTTTAAGAGTAATTAACAGGGGGAAAACGATCAATGTCAAAATAATCAAAAATGAGTATTTATATTGTTAGGAAGCTATGAACAAAAAAAGCCACCCCTTTTATTGTTTCGTTTAATTGTATTTAAACTTTGAGTTTCTTTTATTATCTTAATCAAGATGTATATGATTCCTTATTGATGTCTTCGTGATGTCACGATTGTAACTTTATACAATGTTACACATTACAAAAATAAATACATTTCTCTGGAGTCAAAGATTTCCATTACAATTTTAAAAGAGTATGGTTTATAATGATGGCATTGTTAGCCTATATAATAATTGCCTCTACATTATGATATTTAGTTATCCCTACAATGGAACACTGTATGGTATTAGCACGGAACTGTTCACAGCTGCTGTTGAATATCTACAAACTTGCAAGAAAATATCTTCGATAATTGATGGAAGTACAACGTTAGGCCCTCATAAGTAAAGACAAGGAAGATCCTGAAACTCTCTTAATTAATGCTCGAAATAATAGAGAAGCTACTCGATCGGCTGTTGAAGCCGAGGCTCGTCAAAGCAATAGAGCACGTGGTGGCCTTTACGACCAAAAAGTGTATTCTGACATGGGCTCTCAACAATCGGGACTTTTTGAGCAGATTTAACCCTTTGAGGTCGGCCGGGACAGCGTCTGTCCCACTTGTGATGAGTCCCCGAGTAGCGAGCGGGACACCTGCTCCCGCCGCTGTAGTGCTTTGTTCTTATATTTTTTGTATCTCCTAAACGAACTAATTCTTTTCACGACAAATGTTTTTTGTTTTTTTCTTAAAAGGTTGTATTTTTCAAATCAAACAAATCGAAATTGTTCACTTTGTTTTGAAAACGTTCACTTGCAAAGAAACTCTTCTTTAATTTTTTGGATACCACTGTATTGAACAGCTATATTCTCTACAAACCTGAAAATGGAACAAAGAACTCTCTTAGTGACTTTAGACTAAGACTTGTCCAAGGACTTATTCTTCGTATTAGTCCACTGAGCAAATTGTTCAGAGTTGTATCATGCGAGAAACCACTAGGCTTTCTGCTAGAAATATTAATCACTGGCCAAAAACAATCCAACACTCGACGACGCTATGTAGTGTGCAGCAAAACCCGGAAGATAGAACAGATCCACTATCTACTGCATTGGTTGTGACGTAGGATTGTGTTTGGAATCCTTGCTTTCAAAAGTATCACACAATCCTACATTATTAAAATATAGGTAAATAACTAGAACGAAGTGCGGGGACGTGAGATTTTAGTGAAATCCCGCTGCCCAACGAGGGGCAGGCAGGTGTCCGCCACAGCGGCTCGTCAATTAGCGACGGCGTAAAAGGGTTAAGCTGTATTAGGGGCGGCTCATAGTGGGAAACACAGCACGGCGCGGTTGGTAGTACTGGTCACGCTGGAGATGCCAACGAGCTCCTCCCGTTTGTTGTTCAATGGGGTGAATCGTGACAGGCGGAGAGAAAGAGTGGGGGCAGAGCCGAGCAGTACCGATAATCCCCGAACATTCCTGACAAACCCTGTACATGCGGCTGATAGCGACCTCAGTTCGGAACGGTTCTGATTTCTATTATCTTACGAATTAATGAGGTCGTTTTATATCCGAATTAATGAGTCGTTTTATATCCGAAATTAATGAGTCGTTTTATATCCGAACATATTGCAAAACATAGAAATTATATCGAATTAATTATATTAAATATTGAAACTTTCTTTATAACTCCAAAGATACTTTACAAAATGTGAGATGGTGCACAACGAATAAATGTCATAATCTAGAATAGAATAGAAAAATTATTTATTTTCTTGAAAATATGTACAATAGTAAAATTATATAAAACATCTCATTTATACCTTAATGCACAAACACAAACATTGCTCTTGCTCTGCCGCCTCTCTCCTTAGTTGTAGACACAATTGAACATGAGAATAAAAAAAATAAAACAATGTTACTTTTTTATTAAAGAAATATGAACTTGTCTTTTTTATTTTAATACAGCTTAGGGTACATCAATAAACAAAAATTTAAGAAAACAAAATAGGACCGTCAAAAGGCAAGTGGAACTGCCTGTTGTAGAGGCTCCAACTTTCTTAGGAAAAACAAAAGAAAAACAACACTCAAGCAAATGAAATTAATAAATAAATTCAAATACGATAAAATCTACCCATTTAAAACTAAGCTTTAATAAAACAAATTTGAATAAAAAACACATTATATAATTTTCAAAGTCTAAAAGCTAATTCAGTATACATAAAATGCCATAAATAATATAAATTTATAACCATATCCATAGTTTAATCTTTTTGTGATATTGGAATATATTCAAATTAATAGGACAAAAGCAACATATTATAAATGTGGAGTCCCTTAATTTGTAGTAAATAAATTAATAATTACTTAACCAAAAACATAATTATAGAAATATGACAAAATAAAATGACAACTACCTGACTTAAATACCTAACATAGCACGTGACATAATTAATAAATACAAAATTATCCTAATTATTAGTTATATTACTGTACAGATCACAGACCCTGTGATGAATATGAAGAGTATGACATGTTAAAGTTTACAAACACTCCTTTAGCGCGGTACCCCAGTCTGCAGAGTTTTTGTACCAAGTCTATTAAGATAACGATAAAACAGACCAGTTTAGTTTCATATATTTACTCTTAAATAACGAAACAATGATCGACTTGCTTACTACATTGTAGTCACTAATGACTCTAGACCACTTTAGGTGGTCAAACTATAAAAACACGTTTTGATTAACATTTAAATTTTTTGTATGCCAAATGCACTATTAGATTTTTGGTAGAATTGTTCTACCCATATGTTGAGACAATCTTTGTAGAAAACTTATCGAAAAGTTTAACAATATAAGCGAATGAAAAAAAAAAATTTTTTAACTAGTATAATCGGCAATACTAAATTGGCATTATTCGCCCGTCTCTGTCGCTCGAAGCCTTGATTAAGAAGTATCTAATACGAGGCTCGAAGCAAGGGGGGAAAGTTGGCGAAAGGGCTTTTATTGTATTTCTCAAGCCTTACTTGTTTGTGCATTGACTCTTCATACACAGGCGCAAGCTTTGTGTTGTCTGTCTGTCGGCTGCTGTAGATAAAATATAAAATCAAATAAACACGAAATTGAACTAAGAGCTTGCGTCGACAACGAATATGATTTCAGCTTAACACATTCAAGTTGAAATTTGGCCCGAATGTTTTTACCACTGTGGGTGTTACAAGCCCCAACACCCCTCTATTTGGACTAAATTTAAGATAATTTTGTTAGTAATTTTTGTAGATTCAAAAATTTGTCTATAGATTATTTAATATCATTCCATAATTTACTAAAATTCAACTATTCCACAAACATATATACATTTCTCTGTAAAATGTTTTCGCTCCCTGAAATTTGCTGAAATTGGCTATAGCCATTTAAGCCTATATGTCCATCCAGCTATATGCCTAAACTACAAAATAAACCAGCTAAATGAAAATGTGGTTTCCTGTAATTGTAACTCTTAGTGGTTACCTCTGTGGTTATTTAAAAACTCTGGTATTTTATACGTTTTAATCTGAAAGCAATTTCATCTTTACAGTACCCATTACAAAATCAATTTCTCCAACTTACTTTGGAAGTTATTGGCCGATAGATTAACATTACATTTAAATGAGAAACACTTCAAATTATTTTAGTTAAATATATATATATATATATGATAAACTAATGATAAACTAGTGATAAGTCAAGCCAGCGTTTTCTACGCCAGGTGCAGGGTTGCAGTATTGGTTGACTCATATCTCCTTTCTGTGGCATGTCCCTTTGATATCTTATCGTATTTTTCTTTTGAGAACTTTAGTATTTGAAACACTTTGTTAAGTATTCATATTTTAATAACCTCAAATTATTACGATCAAGTTTTAACTTATAGCAATAGCAATATATTTCTCTGTCTGTTTGCTGGATATATAGAGAATGAGAAATAAGCTATAGACTTGAAATTGTGCATGCAACTTCGACCAAGCCTGATAAGTGTCATTTTGTGTCGTCTGGCGTACGCGATTATAATGCTGATCTGATCTATAGTACATGGAAATTATCGAATAATTTCTAACTAATAGTAATGTAACCTACAAATATATTTTTATTTGATTAAGGCAGTTGGAAAATGCAATGAACCAAATATAATGTTACGAAACAATTTTATTGGTTTACATTTTAATACGAAAGATGCAATTAAAAACTCAACATAATTGTTGATTTTGTGTTTGGAGACCCTGAAGATAAATTCTTTACTACTATGCTAAGTAAGGCTCTTTTTAATCCTCCTGGATGTTTTAATCCACCCTCGAATGTTTTTATAGCTACGCCACTGAATGTAACGAAGTTACTTTGTTACATTAGACTTCCTTAACGTCTTTTTTGGTATTTCGATACTCCGTTGTATTGGTTTATTTGTATGTAGACAAGAGTAATTGCCTGCCATTAATTACGTTGTAAAATCACGTTCAATGAAATAAACTTAATTGCGCTGCATCCTGCAGCATCCAGCTTTGAAAATGTAATATATATTATTACATTTTATACATATACACCTATACATATACATATTACACCACCAGGCTCTATTAAAATTCAGAGGAGTACAGAGCGAGAACGCGCGGACTGCTTATTCCACTATTCTAATACGCGGGCTATCTCTAGTTGGCAGGAGGGGCCCCTCCATCCCCACTTTTTCTCTCCGCCTGTCACGATCACCCCATTGAACACAAACGGGAGGAGCTCGTGGAGATGCCATGTAGGCTGACATGCAATTTGTACGTTCTTGACTACTTCCTGTGAATGCTTAGCAGCTACCTCAGGGATAGGGTAATCGATCTATACGACTGAGGAATACCACCTACGACAAGATTATCCGAATAGATTTTTTCGAAAAGAAAACATCACTGCGAGTATCTTTGACGAGCATAATGGTTGCTAGACCGAATCATGCTTTAAGTGCTGGTTCTATGGGTGATTACGTCCTGCTCTGTTGATGGGCAAAGACCGATATTGTAAAGGATTTTTTATTTTGGGCGGGTAGATGTTGGCAGCCTGTGGCGGCCCATGTTGTTTTGGAGTCTGCTGTTTCATTAGTATATTGCTGTTCAGCGAGTGCTGCAATTTCATGACAAGCTATTTCATAATGATAAGTTGCACGATTGAGCGTATGTTCAGATGATTACACTTTATTATCAAAATGAGTGTTCAGTAGTTAAAAACTTTACGTGAGTTGCGACCATTTTACGGAGGACACGGAAGCCCTTCAATGTTAAACTCTTCAACGTTTGGTAGCTAAATTCGAGAGGACCGGTTCGGTAAACCAACCAATATACACCCAAACGTCAAAGTAACAGCAGAATCGAGGACGTCGCCGCGCTGTCTGTGATAGTTTGCAGAGGAACCCGAGGCAGTCAAATCCTCGCCGTACACAAGAACTCGGCCTACGGGCTAACTCCAACTTGTCTAATTTTTTAATCATGATTTAGGCCTGCATCCATACAAAATCTCACTGACTCAGGAGTTCAAAGTTTATGACCATAGACATCGCTGTTTGTTCGCCAAGTGGGATCTGGAGTGTTTGGAAGAGGGCACTAATTTCGGCGGAAAAAAAACTATCTTCAGCGACGAAGCAATAAAGAATAAAGAATTTTATTTTCTTAAATTTCAACATTTAACAAAATTTACACTTTTTTATTTCAATATTTAATAATTTTCTTGTCAGGCTGACCATTATTTTATTACTTAACTTAGTATTTTTGCTTGAAAACAGCCTTAACTATTACAATATACAGTATGTATATATTACAGTGGGTAAATATTGACACAAGAAGGAAATTTAAGAAAATCTAAGGCCTCTAAAGGCAATCCTGTTCAGAGGTTCCTTTACAGTACTTACAAAAAAAAAACAATAGCACTCAGAAAAAATTATTTTTTAAAGAAAATTGTCAAAGATGGTCTCAAAAAAACAAACATGTTGTGCCTTTATCAAAAAAATGTATCCACAGTTTAACAAAATAAACAAATACAACTTGCAACAAGAGAAAATAAACAACACCTGACTTCCCGTACCACCATCCACGAGGAAGCAGAACATAGACTACAGATACATAATAAAAACAAAAATATTGACTTCTCAACTGTATTAACAATAAATAAATATTTTACATACAAATATTAACCATACATTACTGATAAACACTGATCATCTGAATAAGTAAGCTATTGTATAATATTAATCAAAAAACTCAATATCTTCCAAATGAAAAAGCCATGATTTTAGTCTATTCAAAAAATATTTTTGTTGTATGAATATTTAATATAATCAGGTATTTGGTTTAAAAATCTTTGGTGCGATAAAATTATATGTTCTAGTGTAAAAAGATATTGTTGGCTTTAGGTATTGTAAATTTATTTGCATTTCTTAATCTCAATTTATAGGTATTTACATTGGCTGGAATATTTTCACTTCTACAGTATAAAAAGTTTTAAGACTTTGAATACATATAAATATCTCAGAGGAAAAATTTTTAGGTCTGAGAGAACAATGGACGAGAAGGTTCATATTTAGTTTTATTTGAGATTATTCTTACCAAATGCTTCTGCCGTAGATATATTGAGCTCAAGTAAGAAATATATGTATTGCCCCAAAATACTATTCCATACTCTATTTCTGCTCTGCACATTGAAAAATAAACTGTACGCAAAACTCTCTCACTACACATACTTTTTAAAAAATAGAAAAACCTTAGGATTTTATTTATTTTACTATTAAATTTACTTATATGTATCTTCCAATTCATTTCACTATCAACATATACACCTAAATACTTTATTTCACTGGTTTTACCCAAAAGAGAACATTTACTTTTTTTACAATGAATTTTTTTGACTAATACAATCTGCACACCTATATAAAATTGGTACTGAAAAATTAAATTCTTTTTTAAAGAAAAATTTATGTATTTTGTTTTTTCAACGCTCAGTTGCATATGATTCACAGTGAACCACCACTGTATCGCATCAAGGTCACGACTCATTGCTACTCGTACTGAGGTCCAAATCCTTTCTGACATAGCACAAGGCAGTATCATCCGCAAAAGATGTTAAAGTACCATGAAAGCGAGCATTACAAAAATCATTTATATATATTATGAATAAAATAGCTCCAAGAACTGATCCTTGTGGTACACCATTTTTAAATTACCCCCCATGTCACTACATACAGCATTAATTTTGACACATTGTTTTTCTCTTCAGCAAGTAACTCTGAAACCATCATATACAACTCCCCGAATGCCACAACCGATAAAAGCTTTTCCAGAAGAATTATTATGGTCAACTGTATCAAATGCTTTTTTTGATATCTAAAAAATAGGCCACTAACATTTTTTCCCGTCATTAATTCCATCATAAACATTGGGTCATAAATGTTTAATAAGGCATGTTCAAGTGTTTAGTCCGGATCTAAATCCAAACTGTTTGGTACTAAAAAAATTTGTTTTTCTTAAGAACTTCATAAGTTTTATGCTTCATTACCTTCTCAATAACCTTAGAGAAACAAGAAAGCAATGATATCGGGACGATAATTACTGCATTAATAACCTGGAACCACTCTTAAAAATTGGTATGACAACAGCATTTTTTAATTTAGTTTGAAAAATGCCAGTTTTTGAAGCTAAGATTAATATTTATATACAGAATAACATCTAAAATATTTTCAGAACCTTCCTTTAGTGTTACAAGTGCTTATTCCATCAATACCAGGCGCAGTGTTATTCTTTAGAGATTTTTATAACACACAGCCAACTCTTCAGCTAAAAACTGGTTCAATAAAAATCGAATTGATTTTCCATTCTACATGGAAAAATAATTGTTTATAGTGCATAGACAAGAAATTTATCATTCACATTTTTGTTCAAATCTAAATTATTCACTATATCTAAGAAATACTCATTGAATCGATTTGATATAATGTGTGAATCAGAAACTGTCATATCGCCTATTTCTAGCCTTATCTGACTTTCTATTTGCTTTATTTTGTCCTGTTACTTCTTTTATTACTTTCCATGTTACTTTAGAATTTCCTTCACACTTATTAAATTTGTCTCTATAGAAACGATCTTTTAATAATTTTATATCGTTCCGTAATTTATTCCTGAATGTTAGGTAATAATTTTTTAGGCTCTCGTTGTAAGGATGCTTTTTAACATGACTAAAGAGTAAGTTTCTTCTCTTAATCCTCGAACAAATCGCATTATTTATCCAGGGTTTAATTTTCTTATACTGAAAAGAGTTCTCGAACGATAAAAGTTGATTGATTTAAACAATTGTTGAAATATAGAAAGGAAAGAGTCAAAAAAGCAGCCGACACATCAGAATGTTTGTATACATGCGACCAGTCGGCATTATTTAACATCAGTTTGAGGAGAGCGTAGCATATACGTGAGCGGTTTCGCGGGAGGGGTGGATGGCGAGACCGGCTCTGCCCCCTCCCCCCCGCCATCAAACAACCGCACCACCACGCTAACCTGAAACCATAGAGTGATCTGTAATGCCGGCATGTAAAACCGCGGCATCCACAGAAACCGGTGTTCTTGTTGGCCACCCGGACATAAACATGAATCAATGCAGGTCTTTGACTGATCTGTTACTCGTGTTGGCTCTTCGACTAAACACTAAAACCAGTTTTCTGCCATCACTGTTCTATAACTGTCAGTATCCGCATTTAACTCCCTCACTCCCACTAAATTTATATTTACATCTCCTATCAAAATTAAATTTCTAATATTTTTAAAATTCATATTTACATTACAAAAAAAATTTGTCGAAGTTCATTTATAAATACTCTCCACAGAGTGAAAAATTAATCTATATATTGCTAATAAATGAAAAGTTTGATTTAAAAATTCAAAAGAGATTAAAAAATGTCAGCTGTATCGCACTTCACATCTAGGCATTTAAACGTTTACAAATGAGTTTTTAATGTAAACCAGCAATTCCACCAGCCCTATATATTTCATTGCACTTAAAAAAAATGTTTATAATCCGGTATTGTATACAAATTTGATTCTATTTCATTGATTTCATATCTCCGATAAAATTAATTATATATGGCTCAATATTATTCGCAATAGCTTCAGCTAGAAAAAAAATCAAAATTACTTCTTAGGCTTCATATATTTTTAATGAATGATTTTAAATTTGTCATCTATTTTTTTAAAGAGAAAAATAAACTTAAAGGTGCAACAAATACATTATAAAATACAAATTTATAAAAAACAATTCCTCATTGATATGAAAACACTAGCCTACATCTAATTTGTTGTGTGAAATGGGTTAAAAAAAACTTACAGTTTTTCATCAAGGTCAGCCTGACATGTTTATTGTTGTAATTGTCCCAGATTCTTCTTTACGAAGGAAGATTTTTCCACCTCGCACCACAAGTACTTGTACTGTTTGTCCCGCTTGATCTCCCGCGCCATCGCGAACAGACGTCTTCTCGCCAGTGACAAGGCCTCGTTGATGTATACGGGTTTATCCACGTTCAAGTTCATGTGCCGAAGTCGAGAAGTCCCTCCTCACACGGCGTTTTCGCAACAGTTCAACCTTTGTCGAGGACGTCTCACAAATTTCACAATAATTCCGGGCGGCGAGTTATTCGGACCCGTTTTCTTGCTCAACCGATGACACGCATCGATCATTGATTCGGTTTAGGTTAAAGTCCAGGGCCTTCCCAACCTCCTTCACGACGATCACAACATCTTCATTCGGCTGCATCGGTTACCACCATGGATTTCGACAGTATTCATCCTGGAGTACTGCTCCATATCCTCCACACGCCTTTCCAACTCCGACAACCTTTTTGCTCAGTTATTCTAATTTCATCAATCAGGTAATCTTATAATTTTTTAAGCATTTTTTCAATTGAGTTAGTCTGCTCCTTCACACTTTTTGTATTTTCTTCCAGCTTTTCATTTAAGGCCTCATAGGACTGGTTGAAACTGCTCTCCTGCTTCCTTTGGTTTTCAACTATTTCATTAATTTTTTTTCATCATTAAATCATCCAAAGTAAATTTACCCTCTTGTGCCTCAGAAGCACATTTCTCGATGAATGGCTGTTAACAAGCATAATTGCCGTATGGGACAACGCCAGCCCAAAAGAGATTCACACAGGTAGATGCATCCACAAAACGCTACTGTTTTGGTGCGGATTTTGGGCTGCCGGTGTTATTGGTCCTTATATTTTTTGAAACAATGTTGGTGAGGCCCAATTATAGTATTAACATTAGACATTAATGTAATGTCAACGACGAACGCTACAGATACGATAATAACGGATTTATTTTGGCCCAAATTGAACGATATGGACGTAAACGACATGCGGTTTCAGCAGGACGGTGCTACACGCACACGACGAACAACATCAATGAACATTTTGCATGAACGATTTGAGGGTATGGTGATCTCTCGCAGAGGTTACTGTCCTCCAAGATCGTGCTATTTGACGCCCATAGACTTTTTATGGGATTTTTTGAACTCACAGGTCTATGCCAATAGGCCTCAATCAACCGAAGAACTTAAAGATTTATAACCCAGGCCATTACTCAAATTCAACTGGATTTATGCGGCAGAGTAATTGAAAATTGGACCACTCGAATTTGTACCATTGTGAGAAACCGCGGTGGATATTTGAACGATATTCATATTCCATATATAATGGCATTCATGGGCCTTTCGTATAAAAAATAAATTTCTTTAATATATCATACATAACTTGTTTTATTTCATCTCAACATAAACCCGCCCAAAATAAAAAACCCTACATCTCACCAAAGTGTCAAGACCAATAGCGCTGTGAAATATCTCAGCGTGACACTGGATATTTCTCATGTTCTGGGACTAAATCTGTGGCCGCGGTTAAAAAGGTGTTGGTTGCTAAGATGCCTATAAAGATACAGGAACACCAACTTTTGTGGGTAGTCGTAAAATATTTTGCGATCAAAATGTCACCACAGCTGATGAGAATTTTCCGTTGGTAACTTTTTACACATGCATACAAACATTCACTGGGTGCATTATTTGAGTGTTCATTTTTCTCTCCCTTCTCTAATAATTAAATGAAATAAAATAAACGGATTTCAGGTAGTTAAGTATTTTAGATTTAAATTAAAAATTAAGAATACATATTAAAAAGAATTAGAAAATATAGCACAGTGTATTAACAAAGAACTTAAATAGAATGCAAAGTGTGAAATATTATTAAATAAACTATTATTTATTGATAACATATTAGTAAACCTATTTTCTAAATTGTATGCAATAGTATGTTTAGATTGTTAGGTTACTGTGTTGCTACTATTTTTTTTGCTTTACAATTAGGAAAATCTTTAGAAAAAATTACTATTAACACGCAAATCGGGAAATTAGTTTTAAATCTTTATCGCTATATGGTACATGGCAATTGATTTAAACGTAAGGTTTTCTAACTTTACAAAGGATAAAGCATGTACCGGGTTTATTAAATTATAACCGTAATAGTGGAGGAATAAGCTTAGTGTTACTAAAATTATTGAGATGAACAGAAAACAAAGAGGTTTTTATGAAAATGCATTTGTATGAACAAAACTTAAATAACAAGATCTCTTTAGCCTTGAATTTCTATATAATTTACTTTTAAACGCCGATCTTCAGGTTTCTAAAACATTGCGATTTAAGGTCAGATGTTAGGATTCTTTACCGGCAATCAAAAGGAGTCAAGAGTCAAACAACCTTTATTCGTGATAATCATGTTACATGGAATAGTATCAAAAATTAGTTTTAGGAGTAAACAGTAAATTATATACAAAGAAATAATATTTTTTATACATTATTCAAAAAGATGTATAATATCAAAAAACTCCAAATAACTGTAAATTGGTTTGTTTCAGAAATGGTTTGAGCTTTTGTTCTGAAGTGCTTTACAGACAACAGTCCTTTGTCAACAGGTAGAAGGGTTGAAAAGCTTCACTGATATCACCTCAAAACTTTTGTCAGTTCTTGCGTTTTTATGAAATTTGATGAAGAGATCCTGTCTATGTCTGGTATTATGCTCATGTATATCTTCAAAGGCTAAACAGTTTCCAAATTGCATCTGACTTAACTCAAACAGTCAAGTACAAACATTGCTGGCAAGGTCAAAATTAAAAGTTTTTTGAAGATTGGTCAACAATGTGCTCTAGGTGGGGCTCCTGCCATTACCCTTAATACTCGCTTTTGAAGAAACCAGTAGACGAATAGCAGGTAGAATGGTTTACCCCAAAGAATGGTACCATATGCCAAGTGGCTATGAATATGAGCATAGTATACGGTAAGCTAGGCCTGAATTGAGAAGGTGCTCTGAGAGTAAATATTCCGCTACAGATTTTCTTGACGAGCGAGCTAATGTGTGTCTCCCATCCCAAATTAGATTCAAGGTGCACACCAAGGAACTTGCCAGTTTCAGAATGCATATTTTTAGAAATGCGATCACTATTGCGATAGTATCAAAAACTATCATAATTTTATAGTTTATTATGTTTTTTTCTGTTGTTACTGTTATTAAGTTATTTCTGTTATTATGTTATTTCTATTGTTATAGTTTATTTATTGTTGCGTTCTTTCATTATGGTATTGTTATAGTTTTTTAAAACATTTTAAATACGTTTTTTATTCTAGCATATATCATGCCTTGTATTAGAGTATATTAGAGTATTATGTAATATTTCCTTTCAGTCATTCACATGTTTTTGTTGATGTTTTTGTTGAGGTAATTTTTTGGTTTAGGTTAAGTTGTAATTATTGATCTTGAACTATGGATCTTGAATGTAAAAATGGAGTATGTCCGTTGGAAATAAATAAATAAATAAAATAAATAATAAGTATCTAAATTTGAAGTCCACCGTTTTAGCGTCCAAACACTTTCTAACTCCAGTATTATCCTACCTACTAAAAAATGTATTTGTTTTTTATATATTTGAGACCATACAATATTATTCAATGATTCATT
The DNA here is from genome assembly GCF_021130785.1 of Homalodisca vitripennis. Taxonomy (NCBI): domain Eukaryota; kingdom Metazoa; phylum Arthropoda; class Insecta; order Hemiptera; family Cicadellidae; genus Homalodisca; species Homalodisca vitripennis. The sequence goes on from NW_025778644.1 coordinate 59,917, forward strand.
GTCATGTAGAGCCGGAATTTATTTTCGTAATGCAAAGACACAGCAAACAAGATTTTTCTAGCTTTATCAGAGTGACAACCTCTAGCTTTTATCAGAGTGACCAACCTTCAATGAGTTGTAAAACAAGAAATAACTAAGGAATCATATAAATATAAATTGGTCTCTTGGACCAAATTGTCCTCATTGTTACAAGTACGGGGAAATTTATTTTCATTCTTTTAATATAAGAAGTGAATGAAATTTGAGAAGGAATATTATTTAGAAATCGATGTATTTTTATATCAAGTTAATTTTTAGAGCTTTGTGTTACGTTTTAGGTTAGTTTTTTGAAGCCACTTGTATGAAAATTAAACTTTTTAACTCTTGTTTACACAGTTGTAAATAAATGATTTCAATTTTGTTTCTTTGTTTCTATATTTATTTCAATAGCGTAAGTGGTTAGTCAACGTACGACTAGAGGTCGATAGTAAATGGCGATCGCTACGGCATAAAACAAAAATGGCGGCAACAGAAATTAAGTGGGGCAGGAATGGGCCACTTTTTTATTATTGGTTCATGCTAGATGAACTTCATCGTACTTGGTTGGTCGACGGATGCAGACGTAATCACTTTCAATAATTAGGGTTGTGTTTAGTTTTGTTCTTATTAAGTTCATGTTTTTAGAGTTAGTGTAGTTGACACACAACATGGTGGTTGTGATTCCAGGACATAGGCGTTACAACGCTCTGGTATTATTTAATTATTTTAACCAAGTTTGTAATTGTGCGTTAGGTTAGTTATTTACCTGAAGAAGATATCAGATTGCAGATCTCGAAAACGTAGTGTTACTGATTGTTTGTTTACAAATTTATTTATTTAACTTCAAACGGTAAACAAAATGTACAACAAAGTAAGAAAGATCTATTAAAACAGTCAGAGTAAACTACAAGCCCAAAACAATAGGCAATAAAACAAGATTTACAATATTACAGGATTGTAATAAAGTGTACGTGTACGTGTAAGTGTGTGTGTGTTTGTGTGTGTGTGTGTGTGTGTGTGTGTGTGTGTTGTGTGTGTGTGTGTGTGTGTGTGTGGAGTGTGTGTGTGTGTGTGTGTGTGTGTGTGTGTGTGTAACATTAAGATAAGATATTTTAAGATCGTTTATTTGATATTATTTATTTATTTATTCTTCTCAACGGGATTACACGTAATTACTACCGCTTGAACATGTTTTATTTTTAAATTGTAAGATAATTGATTCATAGCACTAATAATTAATGTTATAAATATATAGATTAATATAAGCAAACAGGTCGTTAAAAATCCAATAATCAACAAAACAGCGAATTAGTCATAAATATAGAGTTAACAGAATTTTATCATCGAAACAGCGTAAAAAAAAACAAAGTCTATAAATAAATAGTTAAATATAACTAAGCAACATATATAGCAAACAGTAATACAATGTGTTGAGTGTTATGAGAATTAGAGCCTAAATAACAACTAAGTGATATCAAAAATTTGACAAATGCAAAAGTAAACAATTATATAAACTAAACAAATAGGCCAAGAAAAAGATAAATAATCAGGAACAATGCGTAAACAATATAAATAATAATCAAACCAACATCTAAAATAAATAGAGACATTTAAAATTTACATTATACTAAAATCCACTACCATGGCATACCAGTGACGGTGCAGGTTATTTGTGTGCTGATGTTGTGTTACGCTAGGAGTGCAGGGCTACTAGTATAGGTTATCTACAATGGGACAGCGCCACTTTTCTTCTCATCCATTTCATCTTTTCTTCGTTTGTTGTTTTACTTAAAGGATGGCGATATGTCCGGAAAAGTCGAATGTGGTGTCTTATTCTCCTCTAATATCGATCAGTATGTCCTGAAATATTCCATGATAATAACCTATTTACACAAATATCAAATGGTCTCGCTCTCCTCTCTCTCTCTACTCTCTCCTCTCGTACTCTCTTCTCCTCTCTTCTCTCTCTCGTCTTACTCATCTCTCTCTCCTCTCTCTCTCTCCTCTCTCATCTCTCCTCTCTCTCTCCTCTCTCTCCTCTCTCTGTCCTACTTCTCCTCTCTTGCTCTCTCATCTCTCTTCTCTCTCTTCAACCTCTCTCTTCCCTCTCTCTCTCTCTCTCTCTTCGGTTCTCTCTCTCTCTCTCCTTCTCTCTCTCTCTTCTCCTCTCTCTCTCACTCGTGTGTGTGTATATAGCTATTAAATACACCCACTATTGCTTTTTTTGGTAAGGAATAAAGTCTAACAATATTGCCTCTCCCCTCAGAAATTTTGTCCTGTTGCAGCGACGAAAACAGAGGACGAAAGGCCTTTACAATGAGAACTCGCTTGATTTGCACACATTTGTCCGTGTAAGGCAGTGTTAAACTGCTCAGAAAGTCAGAAATTGTGGTTTCCCATTTGAAGGAATAGCCTCATAACTTTATCGTCGTTTTTCATCGGTTAAAGACATAAGTTGGTGTGTGGGGGATGAACGTGACCTCCTTCCCACTTCCAAACAGGTTAATTTAATTCAAAATAACTCGGTTCTTCGCCTAATAAAATATTTTGAGAGAATCAAAATAACATTTTTAGTTGTGAATTTAGAATTTAAGCACAAATGAAAACCATATAAAGTTCTTAATTTATAACAATTTTTGTATGTTACAATACACGGAAATTTGCATATACAATTAATAGCAATTTTTTTAAAAATTGATCTAAATATTTTTCAATTTTTGTGGCACGCTTGCAAAAAAGGTGAAAGTGATTTTTAGCTCTTAATATATTTTATACCTTTAAACTTCGGAACCTGTTACCCGTTGGTACTTTCAGTTGATGACTAAAAAAGAAAAAAAAATGTTAATCGTATGAGCCTACCCAGACTTGAAATTATATGTAACAGCAGTACTACTAAAAAAATGGGTTAACGGTACAAAAGTTAAAGTTCCAGTTAATGCTATTCTCTAGTCCCTAATTACTTTGCGCAAGGAGTCGGGCGGTAAACGAGTTAAGTATACTGCATTCGAAAAAAGTAACTGTAGCCAACGTAATATATACCCGGGTACTTTTCAGTTTGCAGTAAATTTGTAACTCTGGGGACAGACGCGAAGTTACCTCGTTAAAACCATTAATCTGTTACTGTAGTAAGTATTCAAACAGCAAAAGCCTAATAACAACTTCAAGAAAGCCCTGAATGAATCCAAGAGAGAGACCCTTCTCTCTGAGACGGAAGATGAATTTGTAAAAACTCCACCCTACTGCGTAAATATGTATATTTGTTATAATTTAAATAAAATGCAATGACTCCAATTACCGTTCTCTACAGAGTCATGTAATATCGATGTTTTTGGTCTTATTGTCTAATAGTCCAGGCGGGGATTCAGTTTTTACAGTAGTTTGCTGAGCTTTCTGAGAAATTCCGTACTGTGTTCAGTTTGTGTTGTCATTCGCTGTCACTACGAGACCAGTCACACAACCTTGGATCATGGTTCACAAAATTACACGCATAATTAAATAACTAAAAGCTCCATTACTTACTAATCCCGGGTCTTTAGTGCACCACTCCTCAAGAATTAAAAGTTTAAACAGTAATGTAGTAACCAAATGTAGTACACACGTACTTATATTATACTTGTATTTTATTTTTTTACCAAATCTAAAAACACGAAAATAAAATAAAAATACACAAAACCTAAAATAGTACTTCTTATGTACTAATATCAATACTGACTGCTACTAAGTAATAAAATTCAGGTCCGTGATCAAGCTTACATATCCAAGTATTTCCTTGAGGCTTCCTACTAAAAGATGACGGGGATCCTTGCCACCTAAATTACCCTACTAATAGTCTCGAGATGCCACTGCGGTCATGTAATATTGGATTGGCATTTATAACCTTCCTCTGGAATACTAATCTCAATCTTGTGCCTCTAGGGACGATACAATCAACATCGCAGAGCAACTCGGGGCAATTTCAGGTAACCAATTATCAACCTAAATAATAGACAGTAAGGTCCATAAATCCTTCGTCTTTCTGGAGTGCAGGGGACTGGATTTCCAAATCTTTCTCTACAAATCACCTCAGAAGGTACACCAAAGTATGGATATTCCCAAATTTGACACCCAAAAAAATTGTGAGCAAAAACGGTTCCTGGATTTTAACTGTAATTTTTCCCTGCATTTGCAAATGAGAAACGGTTGGTAAGAGGATAGGGATCCGTATTCGAGGATAGGTCGATTGCAAGAGAATGGTATACAAGGTAGCCATTACAGCAGGTGATCGTCAAATCTCTATTACGGACTAAATTAGAACCCCTGAAAGGGACCCCGCTCTGGCTTAAATGTGCGATAGCATGGTCAAATGGGTCAAGGAAAATGACATAATAACGCTCAAGGTCTTTAATGACATTAACTCCTCTGAAGAAGACTGTTTTCAACGTAGAAGTTTATCCCTCCCTCTTGAAAAGTTAATAACTTTGAAATTTAGAAGGCATTGAGGTTTCCATGACGTTGAGGCCGGTACCCAACCGTCGTTAATGTTATTTATGTAAATTTGAAGTTGTATTTGAATCCTGAGTAGATTCAATTTCCATCTTGGAAAAAAAAATTCTTAATGTTGTCAGCAAACATAAGAAATCCGTTGTAACTAATTTGACGGACCCCCAAATGAGAAACCTCTGTGGCACACCAGATACCACCGGGGAGGGGTCCTCGAATAGAAGAACATTAAACTTAAACGAGCTAAAGAATGACCAGTAAGATAACTATGACGAAACGTTAAGAGTGAGAGGGCCATTCTCCCTCCATAAACCCAGTAGCTTGTCTAGGATCGTTCAGGATGCGATGACTCTGACCTTGTCATAATGCCTTCGAGTAGTCCAAGTAAAACCCAGTCAACTTGAAAAGAGTTTTTTTTTAGTAAAGGCGGACATAATAATATTCATGAACCTGGAGAAGATTCCGTGACTGTTCGAGCGTCCACGAAGAAACCTAATACCGCTCAGGGGCAAATGAAAATATTTTAATGTGAAAAAGTAGCTGGTCAATTTTTACGCTTGTCAAATCACCTTGGGCCAAAGACGATTGGAATCACAATTGAGAGGTGTTTAATTACTTTATTCGTTACTCGCCTGACTTGGAATATATATGACAACATAGCTTTGTTTAAGTGTGAAGAAGGGAGAGGTACCCATCATCAATATCTCATTGCAGAATAACGCCAAAATTCAAAATGGTCCTATATTGTAGTGTTGATTTAAAATTGCCAATTAACCGGAATTTTTAATTGGTTATCAATATTAAAATTGGTTCTTATTAGTAAATAATATTTAATGTGAAATAACGCCAAAATTAACAAGCAATACATATAATATAAAATATTATGTATTTGTTAGCACACATTAGTTTAGATTGTGGTAAACTTTCAATCTCAGGGTATCTATATGTTTTGATCCCGAGAAATGAATATCAAGAGATTAAGATTTGGTCTGCATTTTGTGATTTAAAACTTTAACTATAGTGTTCAGTATTTGGCCTAATATTAGTAATATTTAGTTTGTTGAAATGATCACTTTATATAAAAGGTATTTGTTGCAGATTATTTTTAATAATCACTTGTAATGAAACTTTCCTGGTGGGGTTTGGTGGGTTGAGTGGGTGTTCACTGTAAACTTTGTACACTCTGCCATAATCTTTTTTTTCTTTCCATTTAATAAGTCATAAGATGTTACATAACAATGATTCTGACGTAAAAATTTCAGAAATTTCCCGGGATAGGGCAAGGGACCCCAATTCTGATCTGGACGGGTTTCCATACCCTTGTTTGGGTAGACGTCCCACCGGAGTTTCAGACACAACCAGAGAAGATTTCGAGGTGCGCTATTAGTCCCAGACAATTCTTTTAATATATGGGTTTTGAAGTAGAAATGTTGTACTCAAATTTTAGTTAATGTTTGTGTGCTCATCAATGTAACATAATTTTTTTAAGTTGACATGGTTTCTAAATACAATACATTACGTTTGGTTTGCTTGTAAAACAAGGCAGCACTTTCTCAGCTGCTTAGGATATTAATTTTTTGTTATGGTAAAGGCATGGCAGAGAAAATGAAAAAACAGATGCTCAGGTTATCTCATTGTGTTTTTCATAATATTTCATATCTTCCCATACCTCTATTTTTTAACAGGATGTTCCAATTACAGTAAAAAGAAATTGGTCGTATCGTAAATGTTATTAATTGGTTACAGGACATTAAAACTAAATACCACTAAAATTTGCAAATCAAATAACAAATAATCGTTTTTTAGATTAATTACACAAATAACTTATATAGTTTAAAAATAAAACACCGAAATTTGCATAGAATGTGTATGCAGAAATATAAATGGGTAAGGGTTTCGGGAATTTTTTTTCGGGGAAAAATTTAATATTTCATTAAAAATAAGTTTATATTAGTTTGGGACTATAGTCCTAATATTATTTTTAAAATTTTATGCCACATATAGATTTTTCACAAACATAAAAAATAAGGTGCAATAATTTTAGCAAAAGACAAACACCTCAATGATAGTTACATTCTTCTGTTTACACGTAGAAACCAATTGGTGTTGCTTTACCTTGTTTTATTAGATAATATTCAGTAATTTAAATCAATATTTATTGTGTGTATTACCATACTCACAGGGTTTTATTTTAAGTGGTAAAATAATAAGTTAGACCATATTGGTGTTCAACAAAATTAAAAAAGACTCTATCGTCTTTTTACAACTCGAAAATGTCATAATACAGTCATGATTCATTTATATATATTAAGAATCTACCTTAATATAATCGGTTTATTTATAATTAAACTTCTTTGAATTACATAACATATAGTAGCAGGAAACACTGAGAAAAACATTTCTATTAAATCACCTTCGTTTTGTTGAGATGTCGAATTGAATGGAGTATTACTAGATTTGTGGCCACAGTGGCAACCATCGATTGTTAAAATTTGTCTGTTGGATATTAACAAATTCCTCCCAGCGAGAAAACTCAAGGGATGTTTCTTTGAGAGCTGCAAAAAAAAAAGGAAATTTTAACTGTTTTCTCAGTACCGGGGTTCACGTTCGTGTTGTT
>NW_025778645.1:0-68900 GCF_021130785.1 Homalodisca vitripennis
TTATGAACTACATTATCTAATACATCAAGACGAAAATACAAATAATAAAAAATTATTTGCAGTACAGTTAAATAATTTTGGTATATATTGAAAATTAGATCACGTTTGAAAAGTATTGTACATATTTAGTACCGCTGAAATAAAATCGTGAATTGGTGTCTTATGAACAAACTATCTAAAAAAAATATATGTATATACATATTCAGGTATCGCACTATGCACAACAATTATTTTTCTTAAACATAAAATATTTAAACATAAAAATATTCTAAAGATCAAAACTTTTTAAGATAATTAATTTATGTACTATATTATTTCCTTGTTATTTCATGCCAGTCTATATTCCTGTACTACATCTACAGTATGTAATGAGCTATATAGCTTTGGAATTTTGAATTCATCTACTTCGTGGAGCCTGCTACTGTAGCTGTAGATGGACATTACCTTTTTAAGAACATAAAACAATAAAAATAGATTAGGATGTATTTAATATATATGTTTTAATACAATTTAGTCGGTTAATATAGAGACAAAACCGTTTACATCATACAATATTAAGGATAGAGTGGCCAACAAGAAAGTTAACTAAGTGGCCTGCGGTCGACCCCTCTGAGAGTGCCAAACCTGTCACTGACATTGATATTAACGTCACTTGGAATTGGGGTAGATCTTTGGGTCAGCAGAGCCGACTTCTACAATAAATTTATAAAATATTTTTCCAAATTATTTAAATAAACCATTTTAAATTATTACTATGCTATTTAGATAAGATTTAGTTTGGTTAGAGTTTTGGTGATAAATTTTTACCTAAAAATGGAGGGAAATACATCGTTTACGATGTTCCAAGAAATCAAGAAAAATTTGAATGCAAGTGGATTCTAAAATATATGTCAACAGAAATAAATTAAATATTCAATAATAAACTATTTTATAAATATTTCAGATAATACTTGTCAAGAATTTATTCTGGACTACATATTTTTCCGGTATAAAGTAACTACAGCTTAAAATTTCGTATATTTTTAATACTATATGATTAAAAAAGCGTCAATAGTTGAGAATCTATATTTAAAATACTAAAGGATTGATATCTCCTTAAAACCAATGTTTTGAATTATAATGCTTGTGTTATATTAATTTATCGTATGGCATTTAAGTATTTGGCAGATCTTCAGTTAATGTTCCCTGCAATATTTTTAGATATATAATACTACAAATGGGAGTGTAAATATAAGAGGATATAATATTAAATTATACTTGACATGATCTAGAGAATGAAAATACATTAAAAAAACTAGCCCAAAACCATAAAAATTGAAACAAATTAATATAGCCTTAACATTTAATATCTCAATTTAATTTAAGCTGGAGTTTCTGAGACACTTAATAACACTTTATTGTAATAAGCCGTCATAAAACACAATCTAAGCTAAGTCGAAGATTCAAACTCTAAGCTACTTTACATAAAATGCTTTGAAATTAAATATTTCCTTAAATATATATATATATTAAATAATATACTGTTACTGTAAGTATTTGTTTTGGAGATTTTTAAAGTATCGGTACTCTACCTTCAGCTATGCCAATTAGTAAGGGTAAAATAAATATTCATTTTACTATGCACTGCTGAGGTGATAATTATAAGACTGAATGAAAAAGTTACATATTTATTTAATATTACTTTTCACTATAAGAATCCTATTTTAAAACCCACCTCACAGTACAGAATTACCGACTTTTTAAAAACTGGTAGTGTTAAGGATCGTGTAAGACCTGGACGACCAACTGAGACAGACTAAAATGGTCTTTCTTAGAAAATCTAAATGAATCTGCATCACATCCTTATTGGCAAATCTCGTGAATCAGTAGTTATAATGAAGTCTGGTTTCAAAGCATACCTTGAAAAATTGTCCGTGAGATAAGACGCTTTTTGATGGTTGGACGGAATTCTGCGAATAATTATGAATAGAATTGACCAAACCCAAATACTTTCGGACGTTATTTTATGCTCAGATTAATAGGATTTCATGTTGAATGGCCATTGTAACAGGTATTACTGCTGGTATAATAATATTACATGATGAAATTTAGTGTCAAAAACAAAATCCCTCAAAAATTATGTTCCATCATGACTGAGCACCATAACATTGAAATGAAATGAAAAAATTGTTTATTTAAACAGGCAAAAGTTAGGGCCTCTTGGCCCTTTCTTAGACTTAACCTGCCTGACCAATAATTATTAACAAAATATTAACAAAATTAATATTAACACTAATCTACTTTACTAAAGACGTTAAATTAAACATTATTCTAAACACTAAAAATTATAAATAGGATACTTTAAAAAAAATTAAAATATAGTTATACAATCATAAAACAAAATAACATTTAAAACTTCCATTTTTAAATAAAAACCAAAAACTATTAATAATACTTAATAATAATAATTTATATATAAATAATAAGAATATTTTAGAAATAAATAATATTTATAGTGTTTTATATCACTCACACTCCTCACACACAATGCCAGCACCATACCCACAGACCCCTAGGACGGACCCGCCCCGACCAACCGTTCATGGTACAAACGTCTCAGTGCCTCCACAAACCGCCGATCTCTCTCAATGTAAGTGATTTCTGGGGTGAAGGAGTTCCACAGACGACGAAGGAATTCAACACAGACACTTTATGGTGTTCAAGTGAGCTAATATATAGATACATTCTTAAATTCTGTACAAAACTTTCTCATACCTTTTATGCATTTTATTACGTTATATGCTTACAACTTTACAATTGTCATAACTTTAAGTTTTAGTTTTTTTATTCTAATTATTTTATAAAGTAAGGCACTTGCTTCGCAAGGACATATTTTATCCAATGTTTCATGTCAAAATAGTTCATATTAAACGACAAAATGTTTGTCGTAATTACCGTTTCTGATGGTTTTAGTCGGATTTCATTTCATTCTCAGTTTTAAATCTGGGCGAAATCTTTCACAACTCTTATTTCGTTTTAAAAGCATTTCCGGACATATGTTCTTTGAAACTTTTTGTCTTGTTTTAGGTCTACGAACATGTGTTAAAACGTTTTTCTTTCCTTTGGACCAACCTGTGTACAAGCAATAGTAATAATTAATTAATTATTGATAATAATACTATATCCAGCGATACAGTTAATTTATTACTATTATTGAACTTAAGAATTTTGATAAACTGTAATTATCAAAAACAGATTTGTTACTCTACAATTCTATATTTTTATTTATGCACAAAAGTTAAGCCCAGTTTCTAGGGTCACTCTCGAGTCAGGATGCACGTGACAATTCAATCTTTTTATCTGATACAAATTTTCCTCAGAGACTCACATTTCATCGTGTTTGTGTTGTATCTGTGACTTCTATCTAGTTATGTCTTTGTATATGTAAGTAAATCTGTAAGGCTGCTTATAAAAAACATGTTGTCTTCGTCAGTAAGACTTCTTTCCTCATGTTCTCATGAAGAATTGAAGAAACAAAAGTTCATATCTGAAAAAACTTAGTAGGACTATATGCGAATTAGTATTTTACAATTTATTTATTTAAAAATAATATCGCCTGCCATAATCACCTGAAACGTCATAACTGATTTTAATTACATTTTATATGTGCACATAGTAGTTTAAAGAAATAGGTCTTTATAAATGTTTAATGCTCCTAAGTGATAAGGCTGGTCCATTAATAGAATTTAAAATATAAAATTTTACAAAGCACCTGCACATTTTAAACTGCAATTACGAGAGATTTACGTGTGTTTAATTGTCAAATACTACTGTTGAAGGCATTTAGTTATGATGTATATTTGGCTTTATTATAAATATGTAGTGAAACTTGTAGCTTGAATATTATTGTAGCTTGACTACACGTATGCGCCTTTTTATAATATTGTTTTGGGCCGCAAGACACCTCAGTCTAGTTAAAGTTGTATGAATAATTATGAGCAGTAATGACCATAACTAAGACATTTTTCATTCATATTAAGAGTTACTTTGATTATTGTGTGTTTGTAAAATAACTTAATTATATGTCATACCTTACATATTAGCACTAACGCAACCCATGATTTTTTTTTCACAATAACTCAAAAATGTATCTACAAATCCTGATCCCATTAATAATATAGTTGCGAAAAGTGCCTTTGTTTTTCTTTCAGTAGAATAACTATTCTACTGAATGTTCTGAAATTTGACATGGACATTTCTAGGTCCTTGAGAAGAATACATTATTGTATTGTACGAAAAATGTGCTTAAAATTAAACGGAAACGATTTCCTAACTTTTATTCGCAATTTATAGAAACCGAACCAAACGTACAGTGAATCAATTAATTATAAAAAAAGCCACTTTTAAAGTCCAATATTACTTTCAAAACAAATTGTTTGCTCAGCAATAAATATAAAGCATTGCCATTGACACGGAATTCATTGTGTATAACGCTCAGTGTAATTTAAAAGATTTAGAAGCAAAACTCCTTATTCAAACTTAAGAATTTAACTTTTAAATCCAAAGCTGCATTTTTATGAAAAATTACATCATCCACCTACTAGTAAGTATATATCGTAATTTAGATATACTTAATTTCTTAATAATAATTATCAAACAAACATAAAATAAAATATTACAATAAACAGAATTATAAGTTCATTTGATCTGAACAAATTTATTAAAAACTCAAATTTTATTTGAAGTTTATTTTACGAAAAGTGAAGTATGACACTATTAAAACTCTTATGTTGGTTATTAAAGTAAGACGGTCTATTCCCAAGTTACAAATATTGACATAGTTTCATCAGTAAATGTCTGGATCCCATCAGCCAGATTACCACAAGGGATTACTAGAGATGGGTTTTATTGGAACACCGTCTGAAGATAATCCTACACAAACCTTGTCATTGAACGGCTACACTCTTGTCATATTATTTGTTTTTGTGCTTACAGGAGCTATGCTATACCGTTACTTGAGCTATCGGTAAAGTGTTAACACTCATGATTTGTGGTAACACTGATCAAGAACTTCATACGATTTTAAAACAATGGAAATGTTTATGACTAAGTAAATCAAGTATACTGTTTATTAAAACTTAATATATATTATAGCTTAACCTAAAATAAAAATTTATAACGAATATGTGTTAAATTACTGGAGTCCAAGCGCAGTGTTTTATAATAACCATATTGCTGTTTTATCATATGCAGAAGACCTGAATCAGGCCACGTGTCTTTTAAAAGAAGGTATAAATCATGTCGAATAGTTTTTAGTTTCTGTAAATACGCATAATGTAAAAATACTTTCACGTGCTTTGTAAAATTCTTTCATAATTTAAAATCATATTCCTTGAAAACTAATCGTATGGAGTAGGAAGGAAATCAGAAAAATCTACAAAGAAGCATGGCAATACATTGAGTCGTTTTTATGATATTTACGAGTAGTAAAGACTTACAAAACTTCACAGCCCTGTAACCATAATGCTGTTTTCCTTGAACTGTTATGACTTCTCTGTTATATGACCTGAATCAGATGTTTACACAAGGTTTTCGGCAGTAATATACATTAAAAAAACAAATCTGACTTAATATTTTCATTAGAGTGGTTTAACAACATTTTTGGAAAGATGTAAATTTTGTAAAGAAAAAGTAAAATAATTTTATTCAGCAACTTTTACGTATGAGGTAGCTTATAGAAACATAGTCATCTAATATATGAGGACTAATCTAACTGTAAGAGAGGAAATACTGCACTCCGGTCAGGCAGAAATATGAGCTATCTCCATAAAGTTAAGCTTACTAAATTCTTTATACCAAGTTGATGAATACTAATACCTATCAAATTCTGTAATAAGTAGCCCTAGAATTTAATCTGTCATAATATTAAATTAGCATTTTTCTGTTGGAGAACTTTGAATTCAGAAAAATAATTTAGTTGTTTAAATGTACGTTATTGGCTGTACACAAATTGAATCATAACTCTAGAAATGAATTATGTATATATCGTTTTTACATAATTAACAAATTAATCCTATGGTTTACTACACCACTATAACACTTAATTGAAGAAATGTTCCAAACATAATAACATTATATTAGTATACGTAATAATTAATTCTTATACTTATCAATACATTACATATATATATGTATATATATATATATACAAAATAACCAGGTTACTATAGTAATACCTAATTTAGAGATACATGATTTTATTTTGATTGTCTTTTAACACCTTTGTTTAGAAAACGTAACTGTTATATTAATTCAGTGTAAACCAATAATAGTTTATCATTTTTATATAGCAAATTAACGGTTTCCAGTAGCAGATTTGTTAATTTAATTTAATTTTCTTTATTTTTTCTTTAAAAATATTAGTGGAAAAAGGTATTATACAGAGTTCACTACATAGTGTACATGTAAATTTCAAGCCAATTTAAATAGGCTGTTGTTATTCAAATTTACTAAAAAGCCGGTGACACACCGAGTAAGGTCTCACTTACTAACACCACACAGATTTATGTGACGAGATCACTAATCCACATTAACTAATCCTTTTGCTTAACACCCTTATTTTCACGTGATATGTCGGGATCTTTAAAGACTGCCTCATTTTAAACCTAATTATTGCAAATCATGCAGTAACGTATCTTGTTTAGTGAGCTATCTTTTATAAACTAAATGCATCCCATAAAATATGATGAATGGCAATCCAAAGAGAGTGCATTGCTATAACGAGTTGTAGTTTATCGAATTATGTATTTTACGTTTACTAAAAGTTGAATCCAGCTTTAAATAAAATGCCTGTTGTACAAATTTGTAATCAGTACTGACCTTAATATATTTTATAGATAGTTATATTTATATCTTTGGCACAACAGGTGACACATTTTAATAACAGAATTCAAATAATCTATGATTTATATTAGATATTAACTAAAATAAAAAAAACCTTTTGTAATGAAGTTATAAATTAATTACGTAGTATAAATCGAGTACACATAGATAACATCTTATATGTTTTCAGTTGAAGTGAGTTAGAGAAAACTGTACTTCGACACCGAAAGTAGATTCTAATGGCCAAAAGTAATCACATTGTAACTAAAGTAGCCCCTTAAGATCCACATACAATATAGTTCTTAGATGACCAAAGAGACTCAACCTCAACCATGTCCTTTCAATTAAGTTGTTCTACATATTATGTTCTTAAATTTGTCAATACAATAATGATAAGTTTTTAATAAATTAAAGACAAATAAAAAAGTAATTTCAAGATGAGTCATTGTAATAGAGAAGTTATTATTTTTAAAAAGCATACCTACAGTATACAAATATGTACTGAAATGTTTTTGGTTGCCTCAATTCTGTCAATTTTCCTGTTGCATATATTCTGCAATCAACTTTCATAGTCCCTTATCTCAATGTATGTCGCCTACACACAAACAGCTTTTCATTAAATACCTATGTACATTAGTTTACTTTTATTGTATTTTGAAATAATATAGCATTTATAAAATAATGTACACGGCAATGATGGCATGTTTAAATATTGGATATTAGAATGAATAACAAATACTTCAATTTAGAAAACTTTAATTAAACCGTTAATAACAATTTAACGTTTAAGACTAACTCATGTCAGTAACCTGCGTTTTAATATGAAGTCTAACAACAGATCTCTTTCAGTTTTAACACTGGAAGAGAACCTCGCTTCTAAAGACGTGACTGGAAAGTCTTCCTTTAGCGTTTTATTGGAAGTTGTCGACCTTGGTTTACAATCACTTTTCTTCTTACTCTATTTACTTTTGTTGTGCTGTCCAATAGATTTTTTAATGGTTACTGAAAATAAAATCTGACTAATACAAAACGTCACAACCCTTGAGAATCGTATTGAATAATAAACATTTGTTACAGTAATATCCTAAGTAAATAATCTAGTAAAGTATGCCCTTATAGAGATATTGCTGGTGGAGTCCGTGAGGACCGAATCCGCCAGGGCCCGAATAGTGAATTCGTCCGCCAAGACCGAAAACGATACTTTCCGTCAGCTCCGAATGATTCGACGTTCACGGACTGGAGAGCAAAATTATTCGGAGCTATCGGACTAAGACATAAAATATTCGAGGCTCACGGACGATTCTACTTTTCGCCACTCACGGAATCTAGGAGGATTCGGAGTTGGGCGGACTGTCTTGTTATTCGGTCCTGGCGGACTCATGTGTCTTTTAGAGGCGAAAATTAAAGATTCCTATAGAGTCGAATAAATTCGGAGCTCACGGACTGATGTAGAAACTCTTCGATGTTGACGGACGAATAATAGAATTTATCGGTGCTATAGGAAAATTTAAAGTAGAATCTTAAACTGTCCGCGAACTCCGAATTCATACCAATCCGCCAGAGCCGAATCAGCTCCATTCCGCCAACGTCGAAAACAGCCCATTCCGTCAACGCCGAATCGTGAGGAGGGGGCAGTCATGGAGGGATACAAGTTTGCGATGGCTGCTGGCTCCTCCTACTGTCGACAGTAAATTACAGTCGCCTGGCTCCACACTCCTCCCTCTAACGGTACTACTCCGCTACACTTTACGTTAAGTGAAATGAGATAGCTATTTAAGATAGGTACAAAAACTTCAAAATGTCTGCTTCTAAAGAAAAATGTAGTAAAATTAACAGTAAATAGGAAATATTATTTTCGTATATTGTGTTATATTATTTCTTGGATTTTTATAGAATTACTTTTAAATTAAAAGTTTGATTAGTACTTAACTAATGTAATTGATATTTACCCAAATGTTAATTATTTTTAAGTTACTCGTATAATTTCAATACTACGATGAAACATCTTTAACCTCATACACCATTATACAAAGGAATTCTAGGTGTATTATATTGACGAAAACATTACTTTATAGAAGGTTTTTATCTTCAGTTTGTTCAAGAACTTACCTTGTCATCTATTAGGCCCCAACATATAATAAATCTACACCCTCTTAGTTATAAACGATAGAACGGCGCAACAAAAAAATGAGTTCGAACTAACACAAAACATAAGTTGAATGGTTTTCTAAAAATTATTACCACATTTGAATCTTCCTTTCTCTACAAAATTTACAATTTAATATGGTTTTACTGTAAACCGTAGTATTTTGCGTAACAAATTGTTAATTGTAGTGTGATATCAGTAAAATATTTTTAATGGGGAAAAAAGATTACATGTTTGCAATCATAGATTGCACATATTTTATTATGTTACTCTCTCAACTTTTATCCATTACAAATAATGAATTAAGTTTTATATCCAATACTTTGATATACGATTTTTCAAGAATTGAAAACCCAACCAAGGTTACAAGACACATAAAACCAGTTAATTAAGTTGTGATACACTGACTACTTTGTTAGTATTAGATAAGATCATATCGTACGTATTATTGTAGCTTATATGCATTTTCCAGCTACTTGTTACCTAATACCAATAAATAAAGTACCAAATAGTTTGATCTTTTGGCGGTTTCCCACTAATCCTATCCATATTTACAATATTACATAAAGCAATACATACAGTAGTAGAGATCAATCTTGTCTTGGTTGGAGCAATAGTACTTATAATATCCCTCGCAGATAAAGCCATGATAATCGCAGAAAGTTTGGAGCTGGTGAGGATTAAGCAAAGTATGTACTGTATAGTTTTAGGGGAGTCGAATATGGAATTAATACCAATGATTCAAAATATTGAATATGTAGAAAATCCCTAAAGGAAATAGTCAATTAATTAACGGAATAGTCAGTTAAATTCTGTATAATGATTAAAATGTAGAAATCTATTTGGCTGTAAAAAAATAATAATGTTAAAAAATTAATATATTGGATTAAATGAGTACACTTCATTAGGCATTTTACGTGAAAGCTTGTTATCCTTCTCATAAGTTATGAAAATAATTTATGCTCACGGAAGTTATTTTTAATATTCAGTGTTTATAATCTGTGTCACTCGGTCAGCCAGAGCGGACGATGCGGTGCATGAGAGAGGGCTAATGGCCAGTAGCGTAGCCAGAAATTTCGTTCGGGGGGGGGTCCGAAAATTTGGGCCCGAAACCGGGGGATCCGGGGGGACGTTTTGTGTGTTATTTGCCAATGAGTTCACTGGTTAAAAGGTAAATACCAAAAATATGGAGCTTTAGTAACTACGCCTTATAGAAAGTGGAAAGATGTAATAGGCAAATACAACTCTCACAGCAACTCTAGTACCACAAAGTTCGATTCTGGCCGAATAGAAGGCACCAAAGTGATGTTGGATTCACTGGATAAGAAAGAAAAAGAACAAAACAGAGCTTCACACAAGCGTATAGTTGACACAACTATATTCTGTGGAGAAAATGAAATACCTCTGCGGGGACATTGGGCCACTGACGGTCGAAATCCCTTTAGAAAAGGAGGGCAATTTTCGAGTGTTGCTCGGGTACAGATCAAACTAACGGTCGGAAAATGCACCGCAAAAACTCTACTGATTAGAAGTTCGGCTACTTTTGATTTCACTGATTGAGGTATTTATGAATGAATTATAATGACGATTTTTTGTATCATTACACTGTAGACGAGTATATAATTATCGGAAAAACATTTAAAAAATCACTTTCGGTCGGAAATAAAAATACACCTGAAAAACTCTAATGATTTAGGTAGAACTTCAACTACTTCGGACTTCAGTTATTGAGGTAAACGTGGTATTTTTGATTGAGTTAGGACGACGATTTTTGTTATCATTAATACTCGACTACCTATATAATTATCGAGAAAAAAATCACTTTCTGTCGGTAAATACAGAAGAAAAGCTCTCTACAGATTCAAGTTTTGACGATTTTGGATTTCACTGGTTGAGTGGTTGAGGTAAAATGGTACTTATAATTATGTTAGGACATTGATTTCAGATATTAATTCAATTGCCGACTAATAAATATATATATTTACCGAGAAAAAAAAAACAAAAATAATCACTTCCGATCGGAATATACTAAGGAAAATGAAATAATACCTCAGTCAGTGAAATCCAAAGTAGTCGGAACTTCTTATCAGTAGAGATTTTTTCCGGTGTATTATCCGACCGGAAGTGATTTTTCCAACTTTTCCTTGATAATTAATTATATAGGTATTAGTCGGCGTTCAATTGATACCTAAAATCAATGTTCAAACATACTTCTAAGTACCACTTTTATCTCAACGACTCAACCAGTGAAATCAGTAGAGCTTTTCCTCGGTATTTTCCGACCAGAAGTGATTTTATTGTTTTCTTTCTCGATAATTAGTCGACGTTGCATTAAATACCTAAAATAAACGTCCTAACAAAATTATAAGTACCATTTTTACCTCAACCACCCAACCAGTGAAATCCTAAATCGTCAAAACTTGATTCTGTAGACAGTTTTTCTTCGGTATTTACCGACCGGAAGTGATTTTTTCTCGATAATTATATAGGTACATTGTATAGTTTAATGATAACAAAAATCGTCGTCCTAACTCAATCAAAAATACCACGTTTACCTCAATAACTGAAGTCCGAAGTAGTTGAAGTTCTACCTAATCGTTAGAGTTTTTCAGGTGTATTTTATTTCCGACCGAAAGTGATTTTTTAAATGTTTTTCCGATAATTATATACACGTCTACAGTTTATTGACAACCTAAAATCAACGTCGTAACTTAATTCTAAGCAGTCATTTTAAGTCCTCAAGACGAATTTGAACGAAGTATTCGCTAATTTAAACTGTTCGCCATGTTACGGTTCACGTTACTTTGCGACGTCACGTGACCCGCGCCCTATAGAAATACCGTGATAACACTACACTATCCGAAAGGCCGAGCCCAAAAGTATCGTTTGATACTTTATGATTTAAAACGAAAAGACAATTTATATTTTTAACAACGGTCACTTCAATTAAATAAATCAATTAATTTAATGTTTGTAGACAAAAGTAAAGGACAACTCTCCTTTTTTCTCCTGCTCCATGCTTTATTTTTTAATACGTCTTAAAATTTGGGGGGGGTTCCGGACCCCTTGGACCCCTCCCCTTCGGTACGCCACTGAGGCAGGCCAGCTGCACGGACGAGCAGGAGATGATTGTGTAACATCGCCCATTGAACAGAGTCTCTGCACCTCGAGGTTTGTGGTCGTGTCACAGACAGGCCCGCGCCGCCCGCACGCGTATTTACAACCCCAAAGTGGTCTCAGCAATCGCTCAGTCGGGTCTGCCGAGGCCTGGCGGGGATATCCGGGTTGGCGGGCCCGCATATCCTATCTATTGCATCAGGCTGAGCCCGTGCATAATATTATGTAGACAAACATGAATTTTGTTATTCATTCGTGTCACAATAACGGCCTCTTCCACCAAATGGACATTCTCAAGTTGTAAAATCTACATTGAGGGAATACATAATGTTTTCTTTTCAGAATTAACAAAGTACTTGGTTTATCAATCTTGTACTAGACTTAGGTTTAGTGGCTCATAATATTTTTTGATCACACCGATAAGTGCCGAAATCAATGACTCTGGTTTCATGGTAGTTTTCAAATGACTTGCAAATATACTCAATCAATACATAGTCTATGCATCAAAAGTTTTACATCATTGTAATACTACATGTTTCAATTGAACGGCCGACTAATACCTATACAGGGGTGAGTGGCTCTTGGTTGTGACAAAATTTTTTGGGTTATACTGCAATGTAAAGTGATACAATGGCGGTTATAAAAAAGTCTAACTCCAAAACTTAGGTCTGAAATGAATTATTTTCAGTTTTTCTAAATGACCCGTGTTTTTGTACGTAAATCTGATATTTACTATAACACACAAAACGTCCCCCGGATCACCCGGTTTCGGACCCCCCCCCCCGAACGATATTTCTGGCTACGCTACTGTGTGTCCTCATCATATTTCTGAAAATAGATTTACCTTCACAAACAAAAAATAGTAGTTGGGGGATGAACCACCTGCAATCTATTGCCTTAATATCACATAACGTAGTTTGGTCTGTTTTTTCTCATTCTTCATATATTAAAAAATCGTAACTTTATTAAAATGGTACTTTCATGTATATATTATTACTATGAAGTTATAGAGAACAAGTTTTTTGTCAATTGGAATTAGTATGTGTAGACATTCAACAAAGTTTATATAGTTGTAATTACATCACGTTGGTTTAGGTTTGGTTAGAAATAAGTAAACCTCTTTCTTTCGACATATTTTAAAACTCGTTCAAATAGGTGATCCAGGAACGACAGGAGATAATATTTTTTGTTACTAGCAGTTAGTTACCAATGACTTCGAACGCAACATATTCTTAAATATATTCTTAAACAATATTAGTTTTAC
Organism: Homalodisca vitripennis; assembly: GCF_021130785.1. Lineage (NCBI taxonomy): Eukaryota > Metazoa > Arthropoda > Insecta > Hemiptera > Cicadellidae > Homalodisca > Homalodisca vitripennis. Next base: position 13,389 of record NW_025778645.1, read on the forward strand.
TCCTCTTTACGATAAACTATTAACCGTTAAACGGTTTAACATTTGGAATATCGTAGTTAATAAAAAACACAAATGCTGTAAGGTTTTTTAAAGGTGCACGATTACAATTCATGTTAAAACTCGTTCATGTTACCCCGCGTTTCGCAATTCCTAGGCTTTCTTATGAGCACTTCTCGCTGCAGTGAATTATATATCCGACGTCAATGTTTAAGATTTCCTTGTTCAAAGAAATATGTCTAAAAGTGTAGACTTGTAGTCATTGTAATTTATATTTTAAAAAATTAATGATGTAATATGATGGAGCTGTATAGTATTTTTTCAAACAGGAATAGACATATCAGGTAGCTATTATTTCAGTATCCAAGACACTTTCACAGTTGAGGGGTATCAGATGTTTGTTAATCGAGGTTTTTGCAAGCGTACCTTTAAAGTAGTGGTGCTCCCTTCTACGTCGATGGATTCGTTGAAAAAGTACCTTGAAAATCACAACATTATTTCTTTAAATATCACTTTTGTTTATTACATGTGCAGAGTGTATACTTTTTTAAACCATTAAAATTATACCATTTACCATTTTGTGAACTATAACGTATATTGTGTACTTCTATATAGTAATTCTTATACAAATTCAATGGAACCGTTATTTTAAACTAATTACATCTCAATTTAGGTGATTATTTTACTACACTTTACGTTAAGTGAAATAAAATAGCTATTACAGATACGTCTCATAAAGTAGAGTACACAGTTAAACTAATCGCATTATAGGTACAAAAACTTAGAGGCCAAATTGTCTGCTTCTAAAGAAAAATGTAGTAAAATTAACAGTAAATAGTAAATATTATTATTTTTCATATAATGTGTTGTATTATTTCTTGGATTTTATAGAACTATTGTAAAAAAAAATGATTTGATTAGTGCTTAACTGTTGTAACTGATATTTATCCAAATGTAGGTAATCATTTTTAAGATACTCGTATAATTTCTATACGACGATGAAACACCAACGTAATGGAATCTTTCAACTCATACACCACTATACGAAAGAATTATAGGTGTAATTATTTTGACGGAAACATTATTTTATAGTAACAGTCAAATCGTCAATTTATGGAAGAACTGACCTTGCCATATATTAACACATAAAACATATACACCCTCTTCACTTTAACCTAAACAATCGCGTACAAACAATAAACTATTACAAAATATAAGTAGAATGGTTTTATAAAATTAATACCGCATTGGAATCTTCTTTTCTTTTCATTGTACAATTTACAATTCAATACTGTTTTACTTTAAACCTTGATATTTTGCGTAACAAATTGTTGATAATAGTAACTTAGTGATATCGGATTTATGCATACACGAAACAATACATACAGTAGTAGAGACCTTTCTTGTCTTAAAGTTGGATCAATAGTAGTTATAATATCCCTCTCAGACAAAGCCTTGATAATCGCATAAAGTTGGAGGACCAGATAAAGACTAAGTAAGTACAGGTTAAGGAAGTCGAAAATGGAATTAATCTACCAATGATTCAAAATATTATTAAAAATGTAGAAAATAAACCAAGGGAAATAGTCAGTTAATTAACGTAATAGTCAGTTAAATTATGTATAATGAGTTAAATGTAAAACCCTATTTGGCTGTGGACAGAAAAAAATAATGTTTAAGATTATATATTGGATGAAATGAGTACACTACGATACATTACGAATTTTAAGCGCAAGTTTCTATCCTACTGATAAGTTCTGAAATAATGTGTGCTTTTTGTAGTTATTTCTATTGTTCGGTGTATATAATCTTTCACTCGGTCAGCCAGCGCGAACGTTAGGTGCATGAATGAGGCCATGAATGAGGTGCTAACAGTAGGCCACCTGCACATTGAACGCAGGTGCTGTGCGGACGAGCAGGATATGATTTCGTAACATCGCACATTGAACAAAGCCTCTGCGAGCATACCTGTTTGTGGTCGTGGCACATTCAGACCCGCGCCGCCCGCACGCGTATTTACAACCCCAAAGTGGCTTCAGTCGCCAGTCGGGTCTGCCAAGGCGCGTGGCAGAGATATCCGAAGACTGGCTGGCCCGTATATCCTATCTATAGCGTGAGGCTGAGCTGTCTATAACCTTGCATAATATTATGTAGACAAAACATGAAGTATGTTATTCATTCGTGTCACAATAACGGCCTCTTCTATCAAATGGACATTCACAAGTCACAAAATATACATTAAAAGGAATACATAATGTGTTCTTTCCATGATATTGAATTATCCACAACTAAACAAAGAAATGTACATGACGATGTTACTTTAATATTAGTTAGGTTAAAATTAATATACGTGCTTGCCGATTGGAGTGTTGAGAATATTAATAATTGGCTTTTATTTTCTTTGAACAGTAGCTGAGAACCACTACCCTGCTTCGTCAGTTGCTTGATTAATTTTATTCTCTAAATCATCAAGAGATTTTGTTTTTATAGTGGTGTCGTCAGCAAACACAACTACAGATAATGTAGTTAGGTTAGGTGAAAAATCGTTCACGTAATTTAGAAATAGTAGTGGACCCAGCACTGAGCCTTGGAAACGCCACGATCGTTGAGTTGTCAGTGGGAAGAAAACTTTATCGAAGACTTATTTTTAATTGTAACCTTTTGTTTCTTATGTGATAAATATGAAGATATTGAACTGTGAACTGAAAAGCCATAAATTCTAATTTCTTTAACATTTTTCTGTGTTCAACACAGTCAAAAGCCTTTGATAGGTCACAGAAAAAGAGTTGCAGTATGATGTTTTTTGTCAAAATTGAAAAATAAAATTGTATCAATTAGTTCAAACACTGCCTAGGCTGTTGATGAGTTAAACTGATTTTTATACAAAATGTTATATTTAGTAAAATGTTTAAGAATTGTGATTGGGACTACTTTTTCAAAAAAATTTAGAAATCACTGGAAGAAGGGGACTCAAGATCCTCATCCGCTTTAATTTTTAACTTGTTAGTTTCTCTATTAACCATCTCCCACATCGCGTGTGGCCTATTCCTCGCATCCAATATGAATCTGTCATTTGCCATTTTTTTGGAAGCAAGAATTACTTTCCTTAAGATATTACAATATACTTCTTATAGTAATTTAGTGAGCTCTTGACAGTTCAGTGATTTCTGAGCTTCCATAATATTTTGATCACACCGATAACTGGCGAAATCAATGATCTGGTTTCACGGTAGTTTTCAAATCAATTGCAAATATAATTAATCAAAGCATAGTCTATCAAGATATTTACATCATTTTAATCTTTCAAAAAGCTCACGAACGCTTCACAGTACTTGTTTGTATCATCCCTTTGGATCATCACAATGTTGCAAAACGATAGCACCATAGAGCTCTCCACTCCAAAAGAGTTTTAAAATAACACATATAGGTACTCCTTTTTCACGATTATTAATTTATTAGTCCTCATACCATTGTTCTGCTGCAACCGACTGAAGTCGCACTTTCTTCATTCTCGCAGTCTGCTTGTTGTACCTCTTGGAAACTTTTCATTTTAGTTTTCATATCTTATTTCAACACATTTGTGTTTTTATATCCCACAGCCACCTCCAGACTGCTTGACATACATGAAAGTACACAAAAGTAAATTAGATTTAGGAAAAACATTTGTAAAGAGTTTCGTCTAACAGAAATATAGTCACCTTGTCTGTGTTGTATTAAGCACTTCTTTAAGCAAAACTATATGGTATGTTGTAGTTTTCTTCGGTATCTGGTGGATGAAGTACACAGACTAACGGTAGATCTCCTATTTTGTCAGTAGAAGGTAAAGATGTAAGGATTGTGTTTATTTGGTCACATAATCCACTAGAGTCTACAAAAGTTTTATAGTTTGTATCATTCTGTCGTTTCATGATTAGAGATACCTCTGATACAGTTTTAGAGTTTTCAACAATACTTACACGAAACATCTTTTTTTAGATAAGCCTTTGTTATTACAGGTTTCTGAAACGTTTCTCAATCTCTGCCTCCGAAATAGCGTTTCCTTCAACTGTGCATGTGAAAATGTGCATGTGAATAGACTGAACGTTTCTTTAAATACGAAAGTCACATATTCGGTCGGCTTGAGATAAAGAAAAATCGGAAAAAAACTACCTGAAAAAACTAATGCCTTCAGGTTTTCTAACAATACGTACACTTCTCATAAATAAGCATATTAATTTATTAGCAATACGATTACAAAATTTTTGGAATTTAGTCTGTCTAGGATATAGTTTTGTTATTGTCACATAGAGCAATGTTCTTTTGGTCCTTTACAAGACGAAGAATTCTTTCAGAAGATTAGTATAATACATACAAAAGAAAAGTATTTGATTTCATTCCTTTCCTTTTTAAAAATATGAATAGCTAGTGATTTAAATTTACACATTAAATTACAATTAAATAGTGTATTTGTGTACATTGTTTTCCAAAACCTCCCGCCTTACCTCAGGTCTAAATAAAATATGCGTATTAGACAGCTTTATTTATTTCTAAACTTGAGAGACATCGCTCTCTAAACACAACATGCAGATTTCTAATATTGTCCAATAAATTGTCTGATAAATAGAATGAAGTGTGACAAAAAGAAGAGGCTCATTGATTTTCAAAGTAATCAAGTATTAGTGGAAAGAGTTTGATTTAAAAGAGGGAGAAGGCGATGAACTCGAAAGGAAGCTAGATCAGTAGGTATGCTGGCCACTAATCTCTCCCCCTACCGGGGTTCTCACGGTTCTTATCACATTTCTGAAAATAGATACACCCTGACCGGAAAAAACAGTAGTTTGGGAGATCAACGTCCTGGAATATCTTGTCTCAATATCACATAACGTAGTTCGATCTGTTCATCTCATAATTGATGGATGAACTAATCATAACTTTATTTAAGTGGTACTTTCATGTATACCACTAAATAACCATATGTAGGTATATATTGTCACTATGACGTTATAAGGAACAAGTTTTTCATCAAAGGCAATTAGATTGTGTACAGATTTAATAAAGTTTACACAGTTGTGATTTCATCAAATTGATTTTTGATTATAAATAAGCAAAGTCTCTTTCTTGGTATGTTACAATCAGTACTTTTTTCAACCTCGTTTCTTAACCCTCCATTTTTATTCTGGATCAGTGTTTCCCAAACGGTTTTTTCTCGCGGCACACAACAAAAAACGGCACACACCTATTACTTTATACCATTGATTAAGCTTAAGTACTTGAAATAAACGTACTTATACAACAAAAATCAGGAAAATTATATTATTTATTAAAATAATATAATTTTCTTGGGTAAGTGAAAGAAAAAAAAATTTACATTTAAAAGAAACTTAATTTATTTTAACTTATTGAGCAAAATATAGTAGTATAATACAACCAGTAAAAGTTGGAAAATATTAAACAAAATACTTCTTGATTTCCATTATTCACATTCTTGGTTAATGTTAATACTATTTTCCGCTGTAGAGGTTGAACAACGAATAAGGCCAATTTCAAGTCGTGCTCTACTGTTTCTTTTTTACAACTTGGTCGAGTACAGGTGAAGCAAAAGATGGAAGTACTCCCCGCTTTCTTGTACATGGTCACTCATTATGTTTTTAAACTTTAGATATCGGATTCATTTTAGGCCATACGTCATGAGAAATTAAAATTTGAAATTTCTTAGGCGATATTATTTTCTTTAATTTTCTAACCTTCTTATAAGTAATTATACGTTTTCATGTAAATACTTGTATATAGGCTATATTTATCGTACTTCCATTCAAACGGTTTACATACTACCTGTTTCATCATCAGGTATTCCCAAGAAAGGTGGAAGTCGAAAAATTAACAGTTTTTGCCAGAATGGACCGATTTGTATTGTTTCACGCGTATTGGTACCAAATCGTGTTAGAGCAGTACCATTGTGTTTGAAGTGTCAAAAAAACAGTTGCGTTATTTAAAAGATGGATTATAAAACGACATTATGAGATCAAACACAAATAATATGCTGATATATTTACACCTGCCAGTAATCTTAGTAAATCTAAAGTTTACTGTCAATCTACGTATCTTCAACTCAAATCAATGACTGAGCAGGTGGAATGTGGAGAGGCTTCTTTACGTATTTCTTGGACTCTTGCTAAGCACATGAAACTATTCAACGATACTGACATAATTAAGGAACACATGCCCGATGTAGGCAATGTTCTAGTGATAACGGAAAAACATGGTGTTGAAACTCCATTGTCTGCAAATTCACTAAAAAAACACACATGTTTTGGTAGAATAAAATCATTTTTATTTGAAAGGATTAGTTATATAATTCCGAATATTACATATTGGCTAAGGATGACTCTTGTAAAATTACTGTTGAAGCACAATTCATTATATTTGTACGTTTTTTTTGGATAAAATTAGAGAAACTTTTGTTGATGAGCTATTAGTTATTTTGTTGTTAATAGGAAAAACCCAGGGAAATACATAATCGAAGCGGTAATGGATTATTTCGTTAAATATGAGTTACATTTTTAAAAAGCTTTTATCACTAACTACCGACGGTGCACCAGCGATTATTGGGTCAAAAACGACTAGTTCACCTATTAAAAATCAATGGAAAAGTAATGAAAATCTCTTTTCCAACCACTATATCATTCAGCATACTGCGCTTTTCTTCAAACGCAATCCTATTCTTGAGAGAATAATGCAAGAAATTATTTAAATAACAAAACTGTCTTCGTGCAATACATCGTGAATTGAAAATATTTCTTTATGAAGTAGACGCTTAAGATGACGTTCTGTTGTTGCAAAATAATGTGTGGTTAAAAGGTTGAAAGCAAAGACTGCATTTTACAACGATTCTTTACCATTTTTAGAAGACGAAGAACATTTCTTTTCAATATTGATCAGATATCAACCATCACCTACTTAAGTTTTCTTGGCAATAAAGAATAAACACAATCCATTGCTTTCTTATCAGATATTCTTTAACAATTCAATAATCTGAACTTTAACTTAAAGGCAAAGAAAAGCTTGCATGGCAGTTCCTGACAAAAGTAAAAAGCTTTTTGCACAAAACTAAATCTTTTTAACATTGATCCTGAAAATGAAACGCCTGCACTTCCCTAATTAAAAAATAATCAGTAGTGACAGCAAGCTTGACGTCGGCCAATACAAAACGTTTACTAAGGACCTTAAAAAGGAGTTTGAAAACAAATTCAGAGATTTCAAGAAAATTGAGATTGTTGTCGACATCCTTAGTAACATTTACTCTCTGGATTCTGTTGATGAATGGAGCAATGAAGGTGCAAATATTTTCGGGAGTAATAAAGTTGCTCTCAAGATAGAAATGATCGATTTCCAAGAAAATACATTTGTTTAAACATCAAAAAGAGAAAGTGTAATGTCAATACTTTTGGATAAAACGTCTACTTTGTCTTAATAAATATCCAGAAAACTAGCCTTGAAACTTCTTACTTTGTATGGGTTGACGTATGTTTGAAAGCAGCATTTTCTAACATGAACTTCTTTAAGAATAAATTCCGAAGCAGACTTATCAACAAAAATCTTTCATATTTAATGATAATAGCCTGTTCAAACTTTAGTCTAGTCTTCGGGAGGATAGTTCAGGGCAAAAATATTATTTTGCTCATTAAAATTGTAAATTACAGATGATACTTCCTTTGGATTATAATGTTTGTTTATTATTTAATAAAATAATATCCCAAAACTCATTTGTTATATGTATTTATTAATATTGCAACTACAATAATGTTTAAATAGGACAATTTAATATTTCAATTATCAAGCCACCATAATATTTCACAATACCTATTTTCTATGACAAGCAATTATTTTGTTCAAACCAATTAATTTAATTTTAATTTTAATTTTATAGCGTTTATGTTATAATAACAAAGGCGTTACAATAACAACATAAAGAACTTCGGGAATAGCAAAACTAACGTATACTAAGGAACCAACCAGTTGTAAGTGAATGGGCTATTTTGCGTGGGCCAAATTGCCAGAAATGAAAACTTAAGGGTTCTTAATATTTCGTTAAATATAAAACAAAGGTGGTGAATGACAAACGTAACAAAACCTACCAAAAATGTATGTTGTCTGGAATGCATTTTGCATCGATGTTACTACAATCTAAATTACCCATTAATCTTGTTTCGCCACTTTTTCACGGTGTGAAGTATGACTAGCCATTAAATTAGGGCTGTAAAATAGATATTATTGCTGAAGTAACGAAAAATAACAAGGGACTGACGATATGAATTTTGAAAACGTATTATTTAATCTGGGTAGGCTAATTTTTTAATGGTGACACATTGAATTAAGGCTGTAAAGTTTTTAATATTGCTAAACTAACGAAACTTTTGTGAGAACTAACAGGAACTTACGAAGAACTAACGAATAATATGAAAAATGTGGGTAAGCTATTTTGTGTATGTCAACTTTACACACCTGTCGAGTACTACTTTTATTCCAGAAGCCAAAGATATGGCAATCAGAGTTTCTCTATGTAGGAAACAATGTGTATAAACTATATCTGTGTTTTTCTGTTTTGCTAACGTTAGAAAGCCTGTGAAGTGCCCACCCATAAATGGGACACTTTAAACAGGACTGCCATAATATTTTGGAATTTTCAAAGAACTTATCAACTAAATTAAAAATGTCTTGTCCTTTTGTTGTATCAGGGAGATCTTTACAAAACAGGAATGGTTTCAACTATAGATTTGTCATCAATAAACTGTACAAAAGTCACCACCAGTGATTATATAAGTATATGTATCTTTTCAGTGTAATTATACTAAATCAATAATTAAAGAGTCCATTTCGGTACGTTATATCTCTAAATTGTATGTGTATATAGATTAGTGCACAAACAAAAAGTTAAATAGAGTATAATAATACACATTTCACTGACTGCTCTAACGAGGCCTGTAACTTGTGGGATTAAACAAATTTGTAAGTTTGTCTGTCTGTCTGTATATCTGTCCGCACGAAAACGAACTAACCTACAAACTTAAAACTGTACCATAAAGCTAAATTAAATTAATTAAAGTTAAATTATGGTACATGTCACTCCATGGGATTTGGCTAAATGTTTAGACTACATTGGGCAACCGTGATAAAAACGAGACAGTATCAACATAAATAAATTTCAAAAATAAACTCATTAACATATTAACGCATGTAACCTAACTATCCCAACACATATGTAAATTAATAGTGAATTAGTGTGTAGAATTTTATGATTTTAACACCGATATGAAACCCAATTTAATGAACAAAAATTTGAATGTATTATCTGGAAGATATGCCAAGAAAGACCTCATATGAAGGTTTAAAATTTTGCATGAAACTTCATTTATACAAGACTGAGTTTTATTATAGGTACCGGTAATTTTAGTTTCAAACTCTATTTTGTACGATTGTTTGTCTGATTGTGCACAGTGCATCTTAAGAATGAACTGAGATATAGAATAGCAATTTTTTATGCAACCTTCGCGAATCCTGTTACTTGATCAAAATAATGTCAATAGATGAATTGCATCGAATAATAAGTTTTCACGGTAAGTATATAAAAACGGATTCACAGGTTAAACTATTTAAGTACTAACACGCTAATAAAATGAAAAGTAAATTTAATTTTCTTTGGTTGTAGTATTGCAAAAACATATAATTTATGAAGGTGTAAAAAAAATATATAGTTTCCTGGAGGTATCCTTCATGAAAAAGAAGTTGAAATGAATAATTATTATTATAGAATGTATCATATCACTAGAAGTTACTCACGGATTGCCTTGCAATTTCGTATGCTTTTTATTTGTGCACGAGTACTTCTTGTTCGACGTGAATTATATTTCCGACGCCGATGTAGTATGCCTTGTTGCCACGATAAAGAAAAATCTGTCAAAAGTGTAATATCGTAACATTAAATATGGCCATTATAAATTAATGTTGTCTTAGCATTCTTTTCTTCCACAATTTTGTCTTCTATCCCGATCAAGAAAATATGTATACAGGGCAGGGAAAAGCTTCTCTCAAGACAACTAAGATGGGTTTTACAACCAACTTTATTTAAGCTTATAGTAAGTTAGATAGTGACTCTGTCCTTTATATTAGCGTCACAGTACTGACCAAGCACAGAATAAATTAACATTTGCTAAAATTTAGAGTTTATTTTCACAAAAACTGTTATTATCTTATCTGGATATTTTCTTACTCAGTGCTAAACAGCGGTTGCAGAAAATGTAGAGATAAGTGATGCTACTATGAAGCTCTCAGTACGTTTTCAAGCCTATAAATGTAACCAAATTGAAAATAGTGGTTAAACTATATAGTTAAACCTATGATTGTATCTACCGTCAGCAAACTATGTTTACACAAAACATACATTACACACATTACATTACATTTAACAGGTCTTTGAATACATTTCCTTGCTGCAATACAACTTCAGAGACCAAGATGAGGATTTTCATAATTTGGAATACGAATAGGCCTATATGTTAATATACAAACAAACTCACTTTCGCATTTATAATATAAGTTACGATGTAGGTCTCAAAAACTTATTTCGGTCAAAAAATTTCCACATTCGGAACTTGCAATCTTCTTTTAGTCTAAGATATTTCCAGTGCCATTGTGCATTTTACAATGTACCTTTTGTCTATGTTATCTGCATTTCACTACTGACCAAGCACTGTATACCTAATATTTTATAAAAATTAAAAGGGTTAAAACTTCTTTCAACCTTTTTGAGGAAAATCAGTTGAAACATCAAATAATGCTTTAATATATGTTAATATATTACTAACATATATTAGATATTATATATATATATATATATATATATATATATATTCTTTTTCTTCTTCGTCAGAACAACAAGGCAAACTCAACTATGGTACTGGAAAATATCTTAGACCTGAAATATATGACAAGGACTAGAAATATACGCTTTTTGACCGAAGTAAGTTTCCGAGACCTGTATGATCTGAGATTTGTCTTTTCTTGATCGGGATGACAAGGCAGATTCAGCTGTGACGTTATGTACATAATTAATTTTAACCAGAAATGCTCCCACATGTGCCAAACATGATTTAATAATTGAGTTAAACTCTGATACTATTTACCATGAACTTAAATAATATCTACCTGATGTATGCCTACAAATTAAAAATTTTGTATAGGACTTCCATCATATTAGCCTACATCATAATTGCTTTTACTAAGTAATATAAGGACTTTGGTTCTAAGATTGCGTGCGAAGCCGCGGGTAACAGCTAGTATTCTATAAATACCCGGCCCATACTAGAACTACAATGAGATTAACTAACTATTAACTATAGGCCACATGTAAACAAACGATTAACTATATGCCTATAAAGTTGATGTGCTAATGAAAAATATGATGCATATATTACCAAGGAATTGACTGTGTAGACTCAACACAAATTCCTAAAACTAAATTTTACGTACAATAATTGTAGTGGAAATATAATGATAATGAGGATTATACTTATTGATGAAGGAAAATGTGACTACACTTGATGTTATTAAATGTGTAAAGGTGTAAAGAACGTTTGGAAGTACCCAAGCCAAATTTGACATTTTTTACAAAAAGTTATTGTTTTATGGGTCCTAGAATTTTTAATATTATTCCGAAAAAGCATTGCAAATTGTACAAATGCTAAGTTGTTTGCAAAAAAATTGAAGTTTTGGCTTTAAAAAAAAAGATAATATTGATCACCTTATTAATATACAAGTTTAATTTGTGTTAAATCTATATCGTAAAGAAACAAAACATTATTCTAAGCGGCTAGGTTTGTTGAAGTTAGATTGCCACAATGCATTTATTTAGTGGGAATTTATGTAGTTAAATAAAATATAAAAATCTTTGTAGCGCAAAATGTTTAATCTTGGAGAAGGAACCTCTACACAGGCTTTGCCTTAGAGGCCCTATGTTTTTGAAAGTAAATATATATTGGATATATACTAGAATATGTGTGTTGCATTTAAACTTATATATAGTATTTTTATTCTTTTAATTATGATAATTTGTGATATTGTATAGTTTTAATTGCAGTCAAATTTTAAGACTATATTATGTGAATTAATATTATTACCATCTTTTTTGATAATTTTGCACCAGATTATTTTAGTTGTGATAGATTGTAATTACTTTCGAAAAATAAATATATTCTATTCTGAATTCTATTCTATTCTAAATATGTTCATACAATATTCAAGCTCCATGTGAGTTTTAAAATTATTTCTTAAAATGTCGTTCACTTTTCCAACATAATTATGACGTAGAATAAATACCATTCAAATTGTACTCATTGATGGACTAATTGAGTCATTTATATGTATCACATAACATTCTTCTCTACAATGGAGCGAGAGAACAATGAACCTTCCTGTTGCGGAGCCCGCCGCAGTCTGACCTGTAAGAAGTGATGGGATAACCGAATGGATTTTATAACCGACTAACCAGTCAGTTATTTTTTGTCGTTAATCGGTTATTTTAGTCGAATGAATAACCGATTACCTTTTAAATTCTATCCACAGTTTAGGGATGGGGTGGTGGGGGAATGAACCATTCCTGTTGAGACAGGTACGCGGCGCGGCGCGGCCAATTTACTCACGGCCGTACTTAGCTTTGGCGAGCCCTGGTAAAGATATTCGGTCGGGCCCCGTCGTGTCCCCCCACCAGACACAGTCCCCTTCATATAGACGTGTGACTGGCTCCGGAAGAAATTGTACGAAAACCCGGTCTGAGTTCGGACCTGAATATACAATCAAAAAATTCCAAGCAAACCCGCACTGGCAGAACCGTAATTGAAAACGAAATTCTGTAATTAATTGTATTATTACTTTTTTCTGTGCATACGTTATAGTCATAACATTTTAAAAAGTTTATATTATCATATATCATTTATAACACTACAAAATAATTACCGTTCAAATTGCAAAATTATAATTTATTTTAATTACGAATCACCAAAGTTAACCGAAAGTTAATCGCTAAAGAACGATATTTCAGTAATAAAAATAACTTATTATAATAAACGAGCAATTCAAGTATAGACTGTCTGCACAACCAGTTAACTTGCAGAAAATTATTCGGTAGAAAAACTAATCTAAAGACTAATTTAAAATAACCGATCAGAATCAACGACTAATTCAAGTACAGACTAAGTCTGCACAATCAGTTAACTTATAGAAAAATTAGTCGGTAGAAAAAACTAATCTAAAGACTAATTTAAAATAACCGATCAGAATCAACGATTAATTCAAATATAGACTAAGTCTTCACAACCAGTTAAACTTATAGAAAAATTAGTCGGTAGAAAAACTAATCTAAAGACTAATTTAAAATAACCGATCAGAATCAACGACTAATTCAAGTACAGACTAAGTCTGCACAATCAGTTAACTTATAGAAAAATTAGTCGGTAGAAAAACTAGTCTAAAGACTGATTTAAAATAACCGATCAGAATCAACGATTAATTCAAATATAGACTAAGTCTTCACAACCAGTTAACTTATAGAAAAATTAGTCGGTAGAAAAACTTATCTAAAGACTAATTTAAAATAACCGATCAGAATCAACGATTAATTCAAATATAGACTAAGTCTTCACAACCAGTTAACTTATAGAAAAAATTAGTCTATAGACTAATTTAACTGGATGCAGCAAAAATAACCGACTAATCGGTTAAAATAAAATAACCGAACTAACCAGTTATTTTCATTCGATTATTCCCACCACTAGAGGGGCCCCTCCATCACCACTCCATTCTCTCCGCCGGTTGCGATCACCTCATTATGCCGCTGCATGAGGAGCTCGTGAACCGGAACACTGTGATTGGGGGACCCCCTGTGATTCCCCCTGGCCTGGGCGGACTCGCCACTAAGCTCCTCCCATTTCACCGACTGCGCGCATCCCTCTCCGCTTGGGGGCGAGTCCAATATTCGAACGTTCGCGGAAAGAATCAGATTCGGACTTGGCGGAAAAATCCCAAATCGGAGTTGGCGGACTGTTACGTATTTATTCGGAGCTAAACGGACTGCTCCTGCTATAATTCGGCGCTGACGGAATGCTTCAGTTTCGGCCCTATCGGACGATTGAGTTTTATCGGCCTTACGGGATTGCAACTGCTTTCGTCCCTATAGGATTCGGTGTTAACGGAATATTACATATTCGGATCTCACGGACAATATCTTATTTCGGAGCTGGCGGACTCTACGAATAAGTATTCGAGGTTATAGGAATGTTTACGTTAGAATTCGGAGCTGACGGAAAGTCCATTTTTCGACCTTGGCGGATTATTTTCGGAGCTGACGGAAAGTTTCGTTTTCGGTCTTGGCGGAAAATTTCACTATTCGGCCCTGGCGGATTCGGTCCTCACGGACCCACCCATATTGCTAATTTTTAAGACAAAAAATGTTATTATATTAAGGTAAAGCTAGTTTGCAATTATGTGTTAGGTTAGGTATTTCCTGAAGAAGAGATCAGATTGCCGATCTCTTAACGTAGTGGTACTGACTTTTCGTATCAAAGAACGATGGAAAATGTACAGAAAAATCCTGTTCTTTTATATTTTATGTTTAAATCGTTCCGTTTTTGACTAATAATGCTCAGGTATTAAAAATTACAAAGAGCGTAAATCCTCTTACATGTTTGACCTCTACACACTTGAAGTCATAACATACACATAATACTTGAAGTCCTCAAGCTTTAAGGAGCAATTATTAAACCTAATTTCCAATAAGTATATCAATATTAACATTTGAGTGGGTTTGAGTAACCAACAACTGGTAGTACCAACAATAATTGGTACAGTACGTGTATGTCTGATTGCCAGTTATTTGATGATGTTACGCTAATATCCTTATTTGGAGTTAATTTCTTGATATTTGCTAAGGTCCAGAATGAATTCACTAAAACATTATTACATAACCTATGATCATAATTTTCAAAAATAAATTCTTTATTCTTATTAAAATTACTTAACTTGTATATTTCTAACTAATTACATTACTAATTTTAATTAGTTTTACATTTGAAATGCTGTAGCTACGGCAGGTGGCTTTATCCATCCATCCAACTGTACAGTCGTGCAAAGCGCAAGAGATAAGCAGAGTGCTACAAGTAAACACGAGTGTAGGAACACTGCGTGTGTACTCGTATGTTAAGAGAAAATGCTTGGTCAAAGGATATTTGAAACAAGGAGTACAAAATTATATGTCTTTCTGATCAGTTATACGCCTCAAACACACCTTTACAACAGATCTGTTGAATAACTCATCTCGTTTTGATGCAGTATATAACATAAGCACAGAAATATTGCTAATATATCCTCGTTATTTACATTATATTTAAAATTTTACAAATACAATACAATTTGTTGTTACTCGTTTACTATTGATAGACGTTCAAGTATTGAAATATAATATATAAGAAAATATAACTAATCATGTGTGTCAATGTGGCAGTGCTGTCTTTATATTTACAGAATAGAATGCAATGAGATGTGAAAAAACCGAATATATTACGGAATCTGCATTTTAAACCAACTTAGTAACAAACTCAAAGTATAAGTAAAGTTTGACTACTGCTCATACCTCAAAAGTTTGAAAAAAGTCTTAAAGTATTCCGAAGTTTAAAGCTACACTAGCGTTAAGTTCTGTAACTTTAAACATTTCTCATATTATGCAGTCTCTCATGCTTTTTGATATTTATTTTATTTATTCGAAAAGTGTAAATATCAATAAAAATTATGTGTCTTAACTTCTAACACGTTTTCCTTAAGCTGTGTGTGCGCCGTGAAAGGTTTGTTGTCTTCTTTGAGAATATTATATAATAATATAAATTATGATTTATCACCATAGAGATATATAATAAAACTAAACATAAGTAAGATTGTCATGATCAATCAAAGTAATATAACTTGTAATATTTCTGTTTTCCATACTAAAATTATTATAATATGCATGGTCTATTACATGTATAGTCTAAATGTGGATCTGAACTATGATTGAAGAATACAAACAGCTTACAATATGTTTGAAACTTTAATAAATTAATAACTAGTTTCGTTATTTTTGTTACTCTTTTACCATTGGTTGACGTTTAAGTATCAAAATATCATAAAATATAGTGAATATAACTACTTGTGCGTTTTTAATGTACAGTGCTAACTTTGTATGTATAGACAAAATGCGTTGAGATGTTAATCACGAAATATATTGCGAAATCTGTATTTTATCAAACTGAGTAACAGACAAAGTATAAATAACGTTGGACTACTTCTTATACCTATAAAACTTGTAAAAAGGTCTTACAGTATTCGGAAGTTTAAAGTTACAGTAGAGTTATACTTGTTAACTTGAAACATTTCTCATACGATACTGGTTCTCACGCGTTTTGATACTTGTTTTATTTGTTAAAAAGTTAAAAGATTTTTCAATAAAACTTATTAGTGTCTAGCAATTTTCAGTTGGCTATTTGTACATAGTGAATGTTTTGTTGCATTTTTAAGAGTAGATTATTAATAATATACATTTTAATTTATCTATATAGAGATATATATACAACAACTTAACATAAGTAACTGATTTACGATGTTTAATAAAATTAATATTATTTGTTTATTTCTCATTTCCATTCTAAATCAATAAATTCCTTACATTATGTTAATATGCATTGTAAATTGCATCTATAGTCTAAACGCAAGTCAGAACTATGAATAAAGAATACAAACACATATTTACACAAACTTTGCGTCGGCTCTCTAGAGCTGTTGAAATAAAGGGCTAATGAACTTAGAAATCAGGAGAGGCCGCTCTCAACTGTCCCAGTCCCAAGCGCTGTCAATGTCAGTGACAGGTCTGACACTCTGAGTGTTGCACCGCAGGCCACATAGTTACCTCTATAGTTACCACATAGTTACCTCTATAGTTACCACATAGTTACCTCTATAGTTACCACATAGTTACCTCTATAGTTACCACATAGTTACCTCTATAGTTAGAAACTTTTTTTAAAGGAATAAGTCTTTAATGGATACTAAGTAAAATAACAAATTGTTTGTATAAAATAATAAATATTTTTCATTTGTAATTCATAAAAACAAATTTATTATAATATAAATCACACTAAAACCCCTGTGTTTTTTACTAAAGAAAAAACGAGCACAGTTGTGTCACATTTATTTGTAGTGTTTTTTTTTTTTTTTTTTTTTTTTTTTTTTTTCTCTCTCTCTCTTAAAAACCACTTCCGTGATATTTCAAATATAATGAACATATTATCCTAATAATTGAAGTTTTTGTATTACCATGTATGTACGGACTATGAAGTGTTGCTTCATAACTATGCGTCTCTTTTTTCTAGTTTTCAGTGATTTTCATAGTAGTCACCTGCTAGATCTTTATAACTACAACAGATTTATATGAGACATATATGTGTTATAAGTATTTTATACCGACTAAAACATTGTAAAAGACGATATGAAAGGATTACTAATTGGTATACAGTAAACACATAGTTGTATAGTAATGTAAATCAAGTGGGAAAAATATTAGTACCACTAAGGAAAATGCCAATAAAACTAAAAAAATTTAATATATAATCAATCATAAATTCAATGATGTAGTTTAGTTCCATATCACCTTCCGCCCAGTGTACGCTCTGAAATCTTAAACTGTGATATCTGGAATAAGAAGTCCATGTTCGTCTGAATTTATTCACAAAAGTTGGTGACGAAAACGTTGAAAACGACCTCTCCATCGTTTAGACATCAGACTACAAGAGATGTCTAATTTCCCAGCAGCCATTCATTGTATTCTAGAAGGAGATATGCTTCCGTGTTGAGACACTGGGTAAGCCAGGTGAACAATTGAAGCCACTATGATGTTTTAGAAGCGATTCAAAGCAAGTTGGAGCAAACGAGTTTTCCAGACGTATCGTAGCTAAATCGAAAATGGTTGATTCAATAGTAATGTTGAGTTTAGCTCTGTTTAACATTCCGCTAATTACAGACTGTTCTGACATTTCTAGAGGAAAGATAACTCTTAATTTCTAAGGTGTTTTAAAATTCAGAGTCCCTGCTTGGTTAAGAAGTTAATGGATTACACTTGCAATTAATTTGAACTATACACATAGTCCAGAGCGCGAACTAATAAGTAAGTTTTGAAAACGTAAGATTAGTTTAACTGCATATTATAATGAATTCTTATTAAACGTTTGATAAGTTATACTTGTTATTTATTTTAGACAGTAACTATCTGCTTAATAGTAAAATATTATAATATAAAAGGATAGGTTAAATATCAATTAGTTTCATATTATCTACAATTTTACAAAGTGAGTCAGACAAGGTATCCTGAATGTGCAATTTTGGACCATTATATACCTACAATAAAGAATGAAAATGCATCATAAATAACATACTAAAAATTCATGTCATGAAGATAAATGAATCGCAGAATTCAGTGTTTATGCTAATATCGAAAACAGCCAACTCATCTTTTTCTTTTTGTAAAATATGTGCTGGAATTCGAGGAATCGTTTTATGAATAAAACAATTTAAAAGTTATTTTGAATATTTTTTCATTAAAAAACAGTAATATTTACTTTTTATAAAATAAATATGAGACACTAATCTAAGACCTGTGGAAAGTTCCGTTAGAGGGGTGAGAAAAATTGTTACAAATTTCATCTTAGGATTACTTATGTTTAGAAAATTTCTTAAAACTCCATCACATTATATAATATGTGCTCATATTAAGTATTCTAAGGGCTTCAATTTTAACAATTGTGTTTAGGCCCTAAATAACCGCTGGTTCATAATAGTTTCATAATTGTGTTTGTACAGAGTATGTCAACATTTGAGGTTATATGTTCCTTTCTTTATTATTTAGGAGATGCCATAAAACTATTTTAAGGTTATATCCCACTATATTCATTACTCGTGTTTGATGTTGCCGATTGATTAAAATATAGCTTTTTTATTAAACCTTATATCTTATTTTCCTTAGTTTTAACGTAATAAAAAAAATTTCAAGCTACAATAATTTATAATTTGAAATTATTATATACATAAAAAATAAATACAATATAAAGTGATCTTGTAATAAGACCCCAAAAGTAAAATGATGCTACTTATTTCGGTTATGTATAAGGTTATTAAAATGTATCAATAACTGTTTTAGAATGTTTACTTTCAAAATGCAGATACCTTTGAAATGTTTTTCAAATCAAAATGAGTAGATAACTATGATGTATCATGAGATGATACAAGAGGAAAAAAGAAGGAATTAAGCGATACGCAAAGATTTTCTTTGGAAGCTCAGTCAAGGGCTATTTACTTTATGAACTAAATGGTTCAACTGTCAAACTAGATTTATTTCTAGGAAAAGCTATTAGTTTACTTGAGGTTGTGTTCATGTTCTATAGTCTATATTTATGTCAAATACGTAACAATTTTTTGGAAGACATGAAGTGGTAGGATTACACAATTTAGGACAAATTTGTGTGCGTGTAATTAAAAAACTGAATAATCATTGCATGTGTATTTATAGTAAGTTTATATGGTACTAAAAGTTAATTACATTTGTTAAGTTTCATTTAAGAAATTGCATATTAAATTTTTTAACTATTTTAAAAATATTACAATAAAATCGTAATAAAAAAAGCATTTTTTACAAATTAAATGTTTTTCATTTTTATTACAAATCCAACGAATTAATCTTAGTGGAACCAAGTAAACATAAGATGGATGATTTATTAAATGTAATCAAATTGGTAAAGAATTTTAAATTGAGAAATTTTAATGAATGTATGTGAACAGTCATTGAACAAACGTTTATTCTGAGACATAGCAGTAAGTAATGACCTCAATATTTTCAAGTTCACACTACGTCAAAGGTTGACTGTTACATATATACTTTAATGCTTTGGCCATCATTTGCCTACTGCCAATAATAAATATCCGCCTGTAATGGTAAAAGAAAGAGGACCTCTATCTTACATAGCTGAGGCTTTAGACATTAGCTAACAATATGATAATTGATAATCTAAATGATATTTTCACTACATTTTTGTATTTTTCGACACTTTGAATATATCTTCCTTTTAGATGAACTTCTTTTTATAATTATTTTAAGGAATATATTAAAAACAATAATAGGCAATTCTTATAGGTATTCTTGTTCATATAGTTATATTATATTTCTTGTTATGTGACTGTTTTTTAAATTACGTATACTGAATTTCTTTTTTTTTAGAACATTTGTTGAAATGAAAAATGTTATAACGTTTTTTCTTCTGCGTTGTCCTCTTACTTTTCTTAAGCCGACTTGATTAAAGACATTATGATAAATATAAATGTGTATGTACTTTTTTAGCAAAATATCTAAAAATTGTATTTTCTTTATAATATTGTTTGCGTTGGTACGAATACTTATACTACTATAATCATTAAAATATTACACACATTGTCTTATTATTACTAGTTTATACTGAACCACACATTTCTGTTGATGTTACATGTATCTATTGTGGATTCGTTCAGGTGGACTGGAGGTTTCAATAACCGGATCAAACCCGGTTTCCAGGTCAATCGTAACGAACGTGACAATTCAATCTTCTTATCACCAGACTTCACAATTCACTCGGTATTGTATTTGCTATTATTTCTCTTTCGGTCATGTCTTTCTATAAGATAGCTTAATCTGATGTTTATGTGCCGAACGCAATTGTTTCATAGTAAACATTTTCAGTCATTGTAAAATCTAAGAATAAAACAAAGTAGAAAAACAACAAAGCAAATTTCCGTACTACTATTTGTCATACACTTATACACTCAAGTGTGACCAAAAAAATTGTAATATTAATATTTAATAAAAGATTTATATTACGTATATAAAAATATCACGTATGTACAATTATAATTTACTGTAACATATAATTTTAAAAAGAAATACCAAATTTGGGAACGTGAGACACCGTGGTAACAGAATAAACTAATGGACGTTTTAAAAATTTCGCAATACTTCTAATACAATCAATACACTAATCAGTTGAAAAACCAAAAAATTATTTTATATATATATATATTATATATATTTATATTTTATTAGACTGGTCTAATAACTAAACCATAAAATCAGAGAGAAAATTACATTACATTAATTATATCAAACTTGTAATCCAACTTTGTAAAATTGTATTATTCTTTAATATGTACAAAAATGACTACTTATAGAATAAATTACAATCTTATAAATAAGTACAGAAAATATAATATTTAAATAGTAAAAATTCGTATTACGTGCCCAGGAGACTATCTCAAGATTTTTATTTAAAAAAATTTATATTATATTTAACTCATATCTTACAATGTTATAAGCAGAAACATTTTACGAAATTCACACAATAAAAAAACATGTGTTTTGTGGTGCTCAAACGTTATTCCAAACAAATCATATTTTTTTATAGCATGTGGCCTGATAAGAGCATTATAAAATGTTTACATTTATTAAGAATTACCTACTTTAATCCAAACCTGTGAATATATTAATTCACATTACAGCAATCCGCCCCCTTAATATAAAACATATTGTCTAAATTTACGATGAAAATCAGATGAGCACTTTAAATAGGATTACTGTTGTAAATACTGTGCAAGCGAGCAGATTACTATTACTCCTTGTGTATAACGCATTTTAAAGGTAACAAAACAGGTATTGTAAACAGGTGTGTACAAACTGATTTCTAAAAGGAGCTTAGCGTTCTCGTCTCGTACTCTTGTTTGGTCCCAATGAGTGGGAGAGAGACCCTTCCAGGGCTTGCACAAGTTTGTTTGTTTGGTTACAAGTGTTTTGTAATGCTACAGTAAATCACAATGTAAGTATATTTAATTTTTGAGTAAATAAACAATTAACTTTGCTAGTCGTATACTAAATAATAGTAAAACAACTGACATAATAATAAAATAACATATTAAGAATGAATTTATTTATTTATTTTACGTATATTATTGTCAATAAACAAGCAAACAAGGAAGGCACAATGTACAATATTTTATGGCTATTAAAATGATTAAGTAGGCAGCAGGTCCATTTTCCACCAATGATTAGATATCATGTGAACATTGATTTAGCTCCATTCCAACTTCTTCTTAATGTGTGAAATCTAACGCTGTACATTGATGACAGGGGATTCTACTGAAGCTAAAGTGACATTCAAATTGGATGAACTATTCCCACAATACCTATGTTATGTATACTATTCTATCTGAATAAAATTGGATATTATTCCGAAGGTTAAAAAGATACATTAAAAAAATTATAATTTACTGTACCAGAGCAAAACTAATGTTAGAATTTTTTATTTAAACTAATATTTATCTTTTGGATTTATATGGTGTTATAAGAGGATTACTTTGTCTCATACAGAATACACATTACAAGTATTCTGAAATAACATTTTGTATATAACTAACCTCTTGTGTAACTCAAAAAATATCTGTAGCACTGGATTTATTAATTAATTGTTACGAAATACTTGATAGTGAGTGAACAGTTTATTCTTCCCTGTAGTATCTTTTATTAATACTGCCTGAATCAATTTCGACTATAATTACAAATTGTTTCTACAATCTCTAAATATATTAAATTAGCTTATCCTTTAGATAACAACAATGACCGTTAAAAAAAGTAATTGTGTAGATATGTAGGGGACAGGTAGTATCGAAATATATAATTTTTGCAGTTATTTAATGTTTTTTCATTCATTAAAATCCACGAAGTTAAGTAGAAATATGATTTAGAATCATTTATTGGTAGTGTACACAGCATTAACTATTCGATGTATACTGTAAAATTATACGCAATAAAGCATATCCGTTCAGCACTTTAATAGCAATTATCGGCTACTAATGAAGTGCCTCAGAAACTGCAGCGTCATTGTAAACTGCTCGTTATCGTTATCTAAAATTGGTACGCCTACCTGGAAGTAACGATGTCCCTTTAATAGATTCAATTTAATCAACCAATCGACGTACACTTTCCAGTTCAAACAATGTCTACTGTGTAATATTTAAATATCGGTTTAAAATCTGTAATAATCATTTGATGGATATTACTAAAGCTTATAAAATATGTGAATCATTTAACTCAACTTTGCCAAAATTACAATCATCTTTTAAGTAAATTCTTCTACTAAGTTCTTCTAATAACTAAGTTTTGGTCTCTAAAGACTTTAATTAATTCTCATGAGCTGTTAAATGAGGATAACACATCCAGTAAGGTCGAATTGTTTTAAATAACTTGTTTAAATAATGGTGTGGCACGGAAGGAACCAACAACTTAGATGTGAATACAGTCTAAATAATGTTACACTAGTTTTATAAAGGTAGAAACTAAAATATAAAATCATGTAATCCTAATTAGTATTATAAATGCAAAAGTGTTTTTCCTTTTTGTTTGTTTTAAGTTCAAAGGTAAATTGTTAAATTTATTGTACTGAAATTTTACATGGACATTCTTAGTTTCCCTGGGAGAAATATACGACTATTATAATCTTAAAAATCTATATGGTTCCACCCCACTGGTCTGTAAAATTGCGATAATCCCATTTTAGTCTCCATAGTCCTAAAAATATCAATTTAAAAATCATTTTTAAATTAATAACTTGTTTGTGTTAACATTATTGTTGACAGCTCAATCGTACGTTTAAATCATTTACCCACTTTTTACAGTAGTATATATGTGTCATAATAACTTCGAATTTGTATGTACAAAATTGTCTAGATACGCTAGAATAGGTGGCTTCCTTGACATTGGTCTTAAAACATGGCTACAAATAATTCATGAAATGTTGCATAAACTTCCAAAGAATTTCTTCCTTTTCCCGGGTAAGAAGATTTTTACCGAAGTAAGACCGATAGAAGATTGCAATTGAGTTAAGTACAAAATGTTTGATAGAAGTAGGTTTCTCAGTTATAAGTGTTTACATATATTTATTTATCAGGGCAACGAGTCATGTTCTACTATGGCACTGGAATATGTTAGCCTGGAGTCAACGCTTTAGGTAGGAGCATGATTCCTATATCTACGCTAGTCACACACCTATATATCGTGCTTTACTCGTGTATATACTCTATTCAAATAAGCAATCTCAAATTTAAATACCTTACATACTTTAAACAATAAGTGTATTTGCACGGCTGAAAGTAGACATTTATTGACCAAGGTTGGCTTTTCACTCCTAGGTAGGTAAATATATTTATATCTTTATAACATCGAGGCAAACTCAACTATGACACTGGTTATATATTAAACCGGAAGTAGATTACAGAAGCAGGAACTAAGTAAGATTTTGAAAACCTATTATAAGTTTCCTTAAACTTTGAAACAAAGAAGATTCAATGGAAATATAATTCATTTTAACCAGAAATACTCCTATAAGCACACAACTTATAAGATATAAGATTTAGTATCTCATCCTCTGATGTAACTCTGATCACTAAAATAACATGTACCTGATCGTAACCCTACATACCTACCTACTCAAAATATCATCTGGAACAATTAAATTACATTATAAGTGCTTCGGATAAATAAACGACAGACCCTTTTTTAATTTTGTGCGAAGGAGGGATAACGTACAGTTACATCATAATAATATAAAACTTAATACATTAGGAATTCATACTATAATAATATTTTAGTTAAAATCTACAATATTCTATATTACAAGTTCAAACTACACTCTAAAGTTTGATAATTATAAAGAATATACTAAACTTCAGTTTATACTAGTTTTTTTTATCGATTTCGTTATCATTTACATCATATTACATCAAACTTGTGTTTATGTTTACAATGTTCAAGTAAGCTACAAACCGAAATAAAATATGAATCATAAATAATATAAAGTATATAGTAATAATTAACTAAAGGGAAGTTTAGGATCGTGTATGTATCTAGGATTCCTAAGTAGCTTGCTAGATAACAATATTAAAAAGATTGCATATATTGCTAAAGAATGCAGGTGTATCTTTTCAATATGGGACCGTTAAAAAACTAAAAATGAAAAGATATAACTCAAGAAATGTACTGATTGCGATCTTACATAATTATAGGATATCTTTGCATCTTAGTAATAATGTTAAAAACGACATTAAGAATTAATTGAGAGTAACACGTTTGCAAAATTAACGTTTTTAACAGAACTCTTTTACTATTTGTATTACAAGCAATTTTATTTCTAGAAATGAATAATACAATAATTACCAATAGACAATATGTGTATGACACTAAATTACTGAATACAACCGTATCCCGTATTATACATTATTTGGCTTGAGAACAGGCGAATCACTAATGAATGTTCCCCCGGTCAGTGCTGATGTAGCCACTTAAATACATGACCGACTAATTGGAACAAAGCTTACAACTGTCTAACATCGACTATAAGAGTCACTTACTCAGTACATGCTCAGTGTATTTAGTTGTTGCTTATCAGAGGCGTATAATAATAAAAAAAACTGAAGTTTTATGAAGTTCGTCTTCTTGTTTGTTTAACTAGTTATTAGTCCTAAACTAAATATTTAATAACATTGTGACTACACCATACATATATTTTTTACGTTAACAGACACTTTACCGTGACTGTGATTTGTATAAGTTCATTATAATTTGCAGGCTACACAAATACAGATTTGTAAGTTCAAAAACATTATGAAAGTGTGACAGCAAGGTACTTTATTATTCAAACTTATGAAATCAATAGAGTTTATAGCGAATACATTGCAATATATCTGTCAGTGTAACTTACAAAGTCATAACGTCGTATATGTTTCTCTCCTATTCTTCATACAAAAATTGGCTTAAGTTAAATGCTAATTTTAAATCAATCACCAACTTTTCACTGTATAATTCATTTCATTTACGCAGTAAAGTTTACTGTCTATCCACAAAGCGTGAAATTTTAACTACTGAGGCATAGGCAACATTTTTTAATCAAAATATCTATTGAACATAACTTAATAGTTTATAAAACTGTAATGTACAAATAAAAATTTAAATATACATGGAAAAAAAATTTGTTTAGCTAATTCATTTTTTTATTAAAAAATCATTAATAAATTTATAATCTTTGTATTTATAAAGTTTATTAAGTAAGTTCTTAATCTTCTGTTAGAAACAAATAAAATTTTTTACAACAGGCACTTAGTATTTAATTCATTTAACAGCTCTTAAAGAATGAAAAACATTAAAAATCTAAAGTAGAATTTTGACCAAAATTAAATATTCTTAAAAATATGTAATATAAATGTAAAATAAACAAAAAAAAAATTATTTTAAACAATATGATAGTATGAAAATACTAAATTAAATTAACTGTTTATACATAGAAAAAGTTTTACAAATCTTAACAAATTTTGTTATTACTATTAATTATTTATTTGTTATTTCAATCTCTATTGTAAAATAGTAGCACATTGTTTTTAAGAAAAAAAACCACTAAAACAAAGTCTTTTTACCAATATTGTAAAATTAAAAAGATAGTAAATGTATATGTATATATTACTGTTTGCCCAGCATTTTTTAGTTTTATTTATTATTTATAGTACACATTTGATACGTTGAGATAAAAAGCAGCTGTTACATTTTCATAACAAATATTTTATAATAGAAAAAGTGAAATTGATTTATTTCTGTGTGAAAGTTCCCACTCAGAATTGAGTAACGTCATTATAAAAACTGTCTAACCTCACAATACAATGCTACCAAGAAAGTAGTTATAAAGTGTAGGTTCTGGGACAGGACCTTTGACCCCTGTTATCTCTCTGCGGGGGTCCTTATCAGTGATAACCTTTGACATTTCCGCATATTTTAAGATAAGCACGTGCCAGATAACCTTGACCCCAATTAAAAAAGCAATTGACCTCAATTAAATAACAATTAGATAAGCCCGCGAGGTCGCTACTATTGTTTACGTTTCGTTATCGGCACGCGCCGGTTCGTATCGCGAATTCTTTACCTCTAGGTCATGGACCTGATATCACTGTCAGGCGTCTGCCAACCAGTCCATCAGACCGATAAGGTTTTTTTCTCTTTAAAACTAGGTGATGAATAATATAATGCAACGTTATCCAAAAAAAAAAAAAAAAACAATTCTTCTAACTATAGTACGATTGACTCGAGAGTGTTTCGAGTTATATTTTTCTGCTTAATATGCATTTTGTAAGAATATAAATGGATTGACTCGCTATTGATTTATTATTATTATTATGTGTGTTAATCATGTCGGTAACAATACCATATGTAATCTTCCTTTATGTTTTGAGTGTTGTGTACAGTCAACAAAATTTCTCTTCACAACACTGGGGTAATGGAAAGTACACTTATAGCTCACGCAATATCAAACAGAACAAGGATAGATTTACATTACTCACCTAAATCTCCCCATCAAGCGTTGTTCACTTTGAACTATTTCAATGTTAGTAGCCAAGAGACAACTAGTGGATCTGATGGAGAAGAATCGTTGTCATTTTTTAATGAAGAGACTATGAATGATGCCCCGTCAGAACAAGGTGATGAAACGTTTTCTTTTGACGAAAACGACTCTACATTTAATGAAGACAACTATAGTGATGACACGACCACACTTGAAATTTTAAATGAAACAAATGACTGTTGTCTGCAAGCTGATGATTGCGCATATGTTAAAGAATCTTTACAAAAAGACATTGAGGAATACATCGATAGAATAGGACAGTTAAATAATGAAATCTCAAGATTGAATACAAACAATTCGTGTCCTAGAATATGATGCTGAATTAAGAAACAAGGAATTGTACGAAGTGAAGTCACCCAAATATAGAAGTCGAAGATGTTACTGTCGGAGAAGAAAAGGAATTTTAAGACGTGGTGTCTAAGTCTTAATAAAGTTAGAAGAGCAGAAAATAATCAACAGTTCAGAAGATTTACTAGAAAAACAATTTTATGTATATATGTTTTAATATAAATATAACTTTTTTACTGAGGTATTAATTTTATTTGTGTTTAACGTCCCAATAAAGACAGAAGATGATTGGTATAATATTCATTATACTAAGCTTTGATATCAATTGACCTGACCTCTGATAAATGTTTTATCCAACAACCAATTTAAATTTTAAATGAAGCGCTATTTGTCCTCTATTTACCCTTGTTTACTACATTTTGTCGACACGTGGTCACCTTAAACCTTTAGAATGTTTAAAACTGCAACTTTCTATCAACACGTGTTTGCCTTTAACCTCAAACGTCAGTTCTTGGATGGTTATATAGCGTTCTCCTCCTCAGAGAGTTGATCAAGTTCAATTTTCGACTTCTACTCGTCCGCTTCTCACTTAACAAGTAACTAGAATCTTTCACTTTATAGTCAGTGTGATAGAAAATGGAAAACCTTGCGGTGTTAACACAAGTTTTCTATCACACTTTAAAGAATTACAAGTCTGTAAATAATATACTTAGTGCTGTTGAGCAGAGAACGGAAACCTTGCGGTGTTAACGTAAGTTCTCTGTTTAACAGTTGTTTTATGTTAAAAATATTAATAAAAAATTCACTTTATAGTCAGTGTGATAGAAAATGGAAACCTTGCGGTGTTAAACACAAGTTTTCTATCACACTTTAAAGAATTACAAGTCTGTAAATAATATACTTAGTGCTGTTGAGCAGAGAACGGAAACCTTGCGGTGTTAACGTAAGTTCTCTGTTTAACAGTTGTTTTATTTTAAATATTAAAAAAAACGTTAAAGATGTAAAATAAAAAATTTTTTACAATCTTACGCTTTCTAAAAGTATAAAAGATTAAAAATCAACTTTACTTAGAATAATATTTAGTGTAACACTTATTTGTTATTAATTATTTCTTTTTTTTATTAGAGAAAAATGGATTCCGACCAAATGGTGAAGCAGTCTATTGACGTCAGAGAACCACGTGATTTTTACAGCTCATCACTAGAAGAAGAAGAAGAAGATGGAGTTCATAATAGATTTTCAAGGGTTTAAAAAATAGTAACAATGAATTTATAGTAAAAGAACTTGCTCTTATTTCAAATGATGCACAAATATATGAGCTCCATTTATCTCAGCCATTGTGTAATTTTCATGAACTCACACCACAAATACAAAAACAGATGCTGTGGTTGGAGAGACAATACCATGGACTGTATTGGGGATCTGGTTTTACAGAGTATAATTCAATGAAAGATATATTTTTCAAATGTTTAAAATAAACGGAAATGTGTATGTGAAGGGAAACGAAAAACAAAAGTTTATATAACTAGTTTACTGTCAGATTTTTGTGTTAATGTTATTAATATAGAAGATCTCGGTTGTCCCAATTTGTCTATTTTGAGATCTCAATTTGTACAACCGAGTTCGATGAAAGAATGTAGTTTTAATCACAGTCCACACAATTGTGCTTATATTAATGTACATGTATTGTTGCAATGGTTCAATGCACAAAAGCTTGTGGAGAAACAAATGGAAAATGTCAATTTAGCTTTCAAGGAGTGTGTTTTCAAAAAGGATACAAACATATGTCGGCTGGTATGGGTTCAAGTTTATCCCAAAACATTTCATTGTAAATCATTCTGAGGATGTGGAAAATATATATGATAAACTACCCAGCAATTTGAAATGTGATATAGACATTGTCTTAAGCATGACATGTAAAGAACACTACCCGCATAACGTTAAGAAAAGACATTGTACGTACTGTTTAAATAAAGTTTATGACATCATTATCTGTTCAAAGTTCATAGATAACAAATGTATTTTTAATAATTGTTCTTTTGTAATAGTCTTTAGTACGTGCGCTGTTCATCAGAGTGCTAACAACAACAACAACAATGTCAGTAGATACCGTTAATGGGTGTTGTAAACATTTTCAACTGTACTAAAAAGGACTTAACAAAACTCTGGATTTTATCGGACAAAGTATTTTGAGAATGTTATTTGCTGCGGATGCGGATGGCAGTCAGACAGCACCAGACTAACTATTAGACATTTAAATTTCGTTCATAAAAATCAACAATCCAGATTGTGACCTGAGTAAATTTATAAAGGAGGATTATAACAACTATTGCAAGTACAAAAGGTCTGTTGCTGAAACTGAGAAGGTTATGAAAGAGACTTTTATGATGTGGCCTAAATCATATCCTGCAATAGAAGAAATGGTGAGCACCGGGTTTTACTACATTGGAACTGGTGATTCGACTACCTGCGTTAGCTGCGGTGTTACTTTGGATCAGTGGAGTCC
This sequence comes from Homalodisca vitripennis, assembly GCF_021130785.1. Taxonomy (NCBI): domain Eukaryota; kingdom Metazoa; phylum Arthropoda; class Insecta; order Hemiptera; family Cicadellidae; genus Homalodisca; species Homalodisca vitripennis. Next base: position 43,743 of record NW_025778645.1, read on the forward strand.
AGAAGACAATCCGCAAGAAGAACACAAGAGAGCATCAGCTTTCTGTGAACTTGTCAAATAAAATACTATATCATGATATATTGTTGTTTTTATTTTTCACTACCAGAGTATAACTCATGATGAATACATTAGCTGTTAGAGCTGGTATTGCAAGAGAATTGCATAAAACAAGCACGTAGGAATTTTCATACTCGTCATGTTGAACTTAAGGGTATTAATTATCTATTTCAAGCAGATTTAGTGGAAATGATTCCATTTCAAAAAGAAAATAAGGGTTTTAAATATATAATGACAATTATTAATTGTTTCAGTAAATTTGCAATTGCTATACCGTTGAAGTCTAAATGTGGGCTTGAAATTGAGAAAGTTTCTAAAACCAATATTATTAAAATATCCTATGAAACATTTTCAGACTGACCAGGGAACTGAATGGTTCAATTCTAGAGTTAAATCGTTACTAAATAAGTACAATATAAATCATTATCATACATTCTCAGATAAAAAAGCGGTAATCGTTGAAAGGTTTAACCGCACACTGAAAAGTAAAATGTGGAGAGCGTTTAGTGAACAAGGTAGTTACCGCTGGCTCGGTTTATTACCAAAGCTTGTAAACGTATATAACAATACTGTTCACAGAACTATAGGAGTCAAACCTGTTGATGTAACAAATCTAAATGAGAGAGATATTTTATTAAGGATTGTTAAAACCCGTTAAAACTCCTCAGTTAAAACAAAGATTCAAAGTTGGTGATCCAGTTAGAGTAAGCAAAAAATGTAAAGTGTTTTACTAAAGGTTATTTTCCTCAATGGAAGCAATGAAATATATACTGTATATAAAGTACAGTTAACGAAACCTATTACATATATATTAAGAGATGATAAAGGAAAATGTCATTAAAGGAGGATTCTATCAAGAGGAACTAAGCAAAACCAATTACAAAGACACGTTTTTTAGTAGAAAAGATTGTTAGGAAAAAAGGTGATAAAGTTTTAGTGCGTTGGTTAGGATTTTAAAATCACATGACAGTTGGATTGATAAAGTAGATCTTCTATAATGAAGTTTGAAAAACAAAAAAATAATTTTTCTGTTATAAATTTAGATATGATAATAAAGGAGAAGAATTCAGAATACAAAAAACATCATGGTAAATTATTACCTAATTCTATAAGATGTATAATTTGCGGTCCTTCCAACTGCGGAAAAACGAACTTAATGTTAAATTTATTATTTTCTCCACAAGGTCTGTTTTTTGAGAATATTTATATATTCTCGAAATCATTGTATCAATCAAAATATGAGTTTTTGGAATGTGTGTTTAAAAAAACTTCCTGAAATTGGATACTTTTCGTTTTCAGACAGCGATGAAGTCCCACACCCAAGTGAAGTGAAACCGAATTCCATAATGATTTTTGATGATGTAGCTTGTGGTAAACAAACTAATATAAAAAATTACTTCTCCATGGGAAGACATAATGATGTTGATACGTTTTTATATTTGTCAAACGTACAGTTACATTCCAAAACAGTTGGTACGTGATAATGCTAATTTTATAGTTGTTTTCAAACAAGATGATCGTAACTTGCAAACATATCTACCCATGATCATGTAAACCCTGACATGAGTTTCGATACATTTAAAACTATTTGCTTTAGGGTATGGGATCAAGGAAACAATAAATTTATTGTTATCGATAGAGAAAGTCAAGTTTAATAAAAGGACGTTTATCGATCAGGATTTGATACGTTTGTAACACTATAAAGGGAGAGGTTTACAAATCGTTTTGCATTTCATTTACTCCTTCAGTCGATGTTTGACGATCAAGGAGTAAAGATGGAGAGTAAAGCAGCAGAGGACGATCAATGTGAACCAATTGAGAATGAAAAAATTAACAAAACAAAGAAGATATTATCAAAGAAATTACAGAACTCCGGAAAAATATATAAAACGAAAACATAGAACACTTAAACGTGACCTTATAGAAACTGAAGATATGTGGAAAAACAAATTAAAACCAATATCAGAACCGTTACAAAAACTAGTTGAGGAGGGTGAACAGCTTCAACAACAACAACAACAAGAAGTTAAGAAAGAACTTAAGAGGAAAAAGTTTAGAAGACCATGAAGAAACACCTGCGAAACGTTACTTACCTCAACATCCTCAAGGAGTTAAGAGAAAGCCTCGCCTAAATCTTCCAACTCAACTGATTATGAGAGTGATTATGAAATATGATGATGATAATAGTGAAGAGCTTCCTTCTGCAAAAACGATTAGCAAGTCATGATTCTTATATGGAAACTGAATTAACAAATGATAATAACGATATTGAAATGAATACACCACCGCCGCCAAAGCAATTTGACGAGGAAATGGTATACGAGTCAACAACTGGACAGGAATTATTAAAAACACTCCAAGGAAAAAAACTTGCAAAGGAATTTGTAGAACGTGAGTTTAAGGGGAAAATTGCTAGAGATTATTTTTCTAAAACTTATACAAGGAGGTAAAACTCTAGACCATAATTATGGTATTCGAATCGATGGTGATTCTTGGATGATAGGAGACAAACGAATAGATATTCATGTTGATGATATTTTAATAGATGGAAAAAAGATATAAAGGTACACCCGGTCTTTATGAATTAATAGTTATGAACATTTCCAAACGATTATATTTATACTTGAAGAGGATTTAAATGCATATATGCTGACATTTTGAGAGAAACTAACGTTTATAGAGTGAATTATTCAGCAACAGGAAAAATTAGATCTAACAGAGGAAGTAAATATAAAAATATAATTGCTCCTCTGATTAATCGAGTACCAACACTTGAAGAGCATCACATGTCAACATATTCTGATTTGGTAAATAAAGAAGCTACCGGGAGCGGTATTAATTTAACAAACACCGCACCTAATTATGTCTATTTTTGACGATCCAAATGAACTTGTAGATCGATTGAGGTTATTATTAGCATCTCAACAAGCAGGGAACACAGGTCATTCAAATGAAATCAACTCAATCATTGAAGAACTACTTGAATTAGAACCTGTATTGTAAAAAAACGTTGTAGTGAAAAAATAAATAAATATTGTTATCAAGTTGAATATTGTTCATTTTATTTCTATTCCTCACATGATATACATGTATCATGAGTGTTGATAAATTTGGTCACCATTCACGATCGACTAAGGTTTCTTAGAGGTCCAAAAGGAGAAGGGTTCGAACTTACTACCGAAGGCAATTATGATATGCAAAATAAGAAACTGTGTAATGTCAGAGAACCTACCGAGAAGAACGATGTTGTAAATTTAAACTATATCAAAAACAATAGTCTGTTTAAGGACCAAAGATGGGAGTTTGTTTAATGCAGAAAATCTAAAAATATCAAATGTTGGAAAACCTTCAAATTTACAAGATGTAGTTAACGTGCAATATTTAAAAGATTCCATCGAAGACTGTTTAAGGATTGAAAATGGAAAGTTTGATGCGAAAAATAAAGTTATATGCAGTGCTAGTGAACCGGTTGAGGAGTATGACATTGTAAATTTAAAATACTTCAATAAACATGCTGTTAATGTGCAATATTTAAGAGATAACATATTAATAACTTAATAAAACAACTAAAGAACTTGATGCAAAGAGTGCTACCATATCAAATCTGTCTAAAACCTAAGTTTCTGTACGATGCTGTGAACAAATTATATTTTCTAGAAAATATTGCCGACATAACCTACGCAAATTTATTATCAAATTCACAAAAGGAGTAAGAAAAAGATGACTAAATCCGAATGGATAAATAAAGTTATAAAATATAAAAACATAAATTGGCTTGATCTTTTTTCAGTTAAAGTAGAGTCCCCAGTAAGTGAAGACGTCTCTTAGATGTATTTAAGTAATGGCTGTGCGAAACAACCGCTTCAGTCGTTATTGTGGCTCCGGACTGTTAAGTACAATTGGAAAAACTGCAAGTGCTATTATAAATCGAGGAATTGACATTTTACCTTTTGAATTACATTTACCTGGAGGTTATCAGTACTGCGGTACTGGTACAAGATTTACAAAAGAGATTAAGTAGAAACGATCCAGGAATTAAACGGTTTAGACGCAGCTTGTAAGGAACATGATATAGCGTACTTAAAATATCAAGATACTAATCACAGAGCATACGCTGACAGAATCTTAGCTGAAAAGGCTTGGAATAGATTTTAAAGCATCAAGATTTCAAGTGTAGGTGAAAAAGCCGCAGCGTGGGCAGTTACAAATATTATGAAAGCGAAATCTAAATTAAGTGGTGGATCAATAAGGAAGAAGAAGAAAGCAGTACAGAAGAGGAAACAGATGAAAACAAATAAAAATATAAAAAACAATAAGAAAACAAAGACAAACAAGAACAAAACAAAGCAAATGAAAAAAACCTTAAAGGGAAAGGGGTTATATTTAAAACCGTATTCCGGATCAGGATTAAAAAAAAACAAAATATTCAATGGAAATAATAGATGAGCTTCCAAGTAAACCGCTATCACAGTTTGACATTTTAAAATTTGCTAAGCTTCTAAAGTTACCATACTTTAGAGGAGTATTTATGAGAGACCTGTTACCTCGCCCTAAAATTAACGATAATGAATCTGCAGTTGTTAATTTAGATAGTATAAATGGAAAAGGTACACATTGGGTATGTTATGTGAAACGTGGATATAACGTAGAATACTTTGACAGTTTTGGTAATTTTAAGACCGCCGACCGAGTTAGAGGATTATTTTAACAGTGGACCCCATCACGTTACAATCAAATACAATTACTTTCCGAGGCAGAAGGAAAATACTTTTAACTGCGGTCATTTGTGTTTAGACTTTTTGTTCGTGAAGAAATGATTTGTGTTACAGGAAGATCGTCTGATCTCAAGTGTACGTTGTTTCCTCCTTTAGATTTATCAAGATCTAATGACTGGGAAATGGGTTTTTTTTTGGATTTAATGACAATTCAATTCACAATATTGAAGAAAATATCAATAACGTACTTTACATCGGCTCCAATACAATATCTCTTCCAACAGGATCTTATGAAATAGAAGACATTCATAAGTATATTAAACAATAAATTGAAAGAAATAGATCCGACTACAACATTCAAGTTAAAAGCAAACAACAATACACTTAAAAGTGAAATATGGTGTTCTAAGAGAATAGACGTTTCGAAACCTCACAATTTAGGTTCGTTACTTGGGTTTATAGATAAAGATATCAAGATATTGGATGCAAATAAATGGCATGTATCATCAAGTCAAGTGGCCATTAACAAAGTTGATATCATACGAATCCACTTGTAATATTGTAGGAGGTTCATATAGAGACGGAATCGAAGGACACCTATTACATGAATTTTATCCAGTGGTTGGACCTGGATTTAAAATTGTTGAAAGACCTCAATCAGTACAATATCTTCCAATTTACAAACAAAATAATTTATCAGAATTTAACATAAAACTAGAAGATCAGAACGGAGATTTAATTAATTTCAGAGGTGAAAACATTAATTTACGCGTTCACATTAGAGAGAAAGCAGGAAAAATAACTATGGGCTTGGTGTTTAACTCAACCTCTGCATCTTCTAAAAAAAAGTTAGTTAAAACCTTTAATACTACACCAAATGTCAGTATTCCTCGAACAGTGAAGCCGTTAACATTGAGGAACCGCATATTTCTTAACTCACTAGGAATATTTAAATCACCTTTATCATCATGAACGGGATACTGGATATTGGTGAAAATGTAAATTTTGATGATTTCAGTAATTAATATTGAATGGCATTCTCATAATCCATACTCTTCGAATTCATTAAAGAATAGTGATGAAATTAGAATTCCAGTTCACCAACAAGATGTATACACATTACCAAGTCGAAGTTTCCTTCTGATTGAGGGAAAAATTATAAAGGTTGCGGACAATTCTGATGATATAACTACGGAGTTGGTAAATAATGCTATGTCATTTTTTGTTTGATGAAATACGATACGAACTGTGTGGTACAGAAATTGATAGAGTTTAAAAAATGTTGGTATTACGACTACAATGAAAAATATACTTACATCTCGCCCAAGTGATGTCAACTGGATGGAAAATGCTGGTTGGAAAATTACATCAGTAGAAAATTTAAGTGATAGAACTAACTTTTCTTTTTGTGTACCACTTAAATTGCTTCTTGGATTTGTAGAAGATTATAATCATATTTTATTAAATGTTAAACAGGAATTGGTACTTTTGAGAGCATCAAGTGATAAGAATGCCATCATTCAGAGTGGAGCTGCTTTACATGATTTTAAAATAAATTTGGCAAAAGTTATTTGGAAAGTACCTTACGTACAAGTTGAAGACAATATAAAATTATCTCTTTTAAAAGTTGTAGATAAAGATCAACCTATTTCTATTCCTTTTAGAAGATGGCAGTTAAACGAATATCCATCTTTACCAGCCTCGCAGTTTCAAACATGGACAGTTAAAACTAGTTCAGTTATGGAAAAGCCACGCTACGTCCATACTAGGTTTTCAAACAAATCGTAAAGATAACGCTGCTAAAAATGCATCTCATTTTGATTTTTGTCATCTAGAAAATGTGAAACTTTACCTCAACAGCAAGTACTATACTATGATAACTTGAACAGCAACAAATCATTAATGTATGACTTGTATACAAGATTTCAATCTTCTTATTATTCAGGATGTGATGATCAACCTTGTCTCGATAAAAACAACATATTTAGCTAAAACTCCTTTATTTGTTATTGACTGTTCTAAGCAAGTGGAAACGTTAAAATCAGGATCACTGGATAATACGACTGGAAATTCAAACGTCTGCTGCAATACCTGCTAATACGGCAGCCTACTGTTTGATCATTCATGATGCTTTAATTCAATATTTACCATTGTCTGGTATTGTTAAAAAAATTATGTAGATTTCGATTTTTTCTTCTTTCCTTTTTCTAATCACCTTGAAAGAAACATACAAGCGTATGTTCATATATGAAAAGGTTGTGAATTAAAAACAAAGTTTTTGATTAAAAAGCTGTTTTATTCTCACAATAACAAGCACAAAATGACAAGTCAAGAACTTACAAGCTATAATGACCATATGCTAGGGTGTTGATGTTGTTTGGACAAACATATCTCTTATCATCCTTATTACTTAAAGCTAACTTGTTAATTACTACAGTTTTTACATTGTGCTTCTTTGATTGAAAAAGTTCTTACATCTCTTCTCATATTTTCATTTTTAAACAAACAATCTAAATAGTTTTGAAAAACTATAGTCTTATCCACGACAAGCCTTTGAAATTCCTTTAGCTTTTTTCAATCTTAGATTATTGGATTCTTGTAAATAATCATCATTTGTTGTGCGGTAGGCATAAAGTTTAGGTCGTAAACCTACAAACTCTACAATTGGAATCCCTGTACATTCGTCTTTAAAATTTACCTAATGCTTTTTTGTTAGATGCATCAAAACACTTATGATCAAAAGGATAGTTGGATAAGTCGAGGTGTTTGCTTTAGAATAGGATTCTCAAAGTCTTCATACAAGTCCTCAGTAAATACTTCATACAAAAAAGAATCTGTATCAAGATATAAAATGTTGATTTGTTTGTTACCATAAAAAGGTTTTACAATGTTGTAGTGAAAGTTATACATGTGAAGTTTTGGATAACTCCAAGACAGTGAATCCTACATAAATTGGTTTGTTAAAACAAATCTTATCTTTGGATAGCTCAATAGCTGCAATATTTTCACCATATATTATTCTATTCTTAAAATCAGGCTTTGAAACTCACTTATCTACTCTTTTGCTATTAGTAACTAGTTATAAATCAATTCTTTTCCTAATGTTTCAATTGTTTTTTTCCAAACATTGCATTGTTTAGTAATTTGTAAAATTCTTTCTCAAAATCGTTTTTTGATTCTTTTCGTTTTTTAGTATTAAAATCTATGTAAGGTTTTAACCAACAACTCTGGGAAAACTTTAGAATTCTATGAATCTTTTTCAACACAAGACCCGTTTTGCAAAGCTTGTTTTAAGTTTAAATAATGACAAACATATTTTTTTTTATCCGTTAATGTTGTTAAACAGCTTGATCTGTTTTGATTCCTGGAGGACGTTTGTTTTTCAGGGAGAAAAGGTAAATCATTTATGTTCCTCATGAAGATGCTGTGGATAAGATAGATCACACTCTAGAATGTAGCCATTTTCTCCTTCATCAGGCTTTGTCATAACATCAAAATGTTTTATCGCTCCCATTTTTAACCATCTAAAGTTTTCTTTCGGTATTGGTTGAGACATTGAAAAACCATACAAATTATTTGCATCAATGTAAGTAAGAAAACTAACATCTTTACCAGCATCAAAAGATGATCCTAAATAACTATTGTTAGCTTTTTGCATAGCGTTTAACACATTGGGTAATTCCTCCTCTTATTCCCTTTTCGATAAACATATACATATCATAATCATGAATCAGCTCAAGTTCAACTTTAGTATACTTTAGCATAGCATCAAAGGTAAGACTAGGTAAGGTAAAATAATGTGCTGGATCTAATTCATAATTATTTATACAAACTAATCTAAAGTTTTCAAATACATCACAGAGTAACAACACATCGGTTTTTTAGATACAAATCGCTATAATCACCGAGGGTTTGACAGTTAAATGTATTCCATACTTTTTCAGCATGTTCATAGTCCGTGTCCGATATTTCGCTTAAACCCATACTATTATAAAATTGCGCTTTAGCAGGGAGTTGAGTTTACATCAAGTTTCTCCCAACTATCGGTAAAATCATATGGATACACTCCTTTTCTCGTTACAAGACACAAGTCTTCATCACGAAAAAACATTTTTGTGTGAATAAATTGATCATTTTTCAAATTTTTTAACCAAAGAACTTAGACTACTTGCCATGAACCTAAAGCTATCTATGAACCTTAATTTAATACCGCTATCTGTGTATTTTACATAAGAAATGTATTTCTCTTTGGTGTTAGGAACAACATCAACTTTATTTTGATCAAGTCCTAAATGTTTAATAATAAAATGGGTATCATAATTAGAACTACCGTGAATTATAACGGGAAGAGATTTTTGATCTTGTCTTTTTAAATTACAAGAACCGCATAACACTGCTCTGAATTTACCAGTTAAGTGACAATGGTCTATACAAGGAGTATTAAAGAGCCTCACTAAATTCTGTGTTACAAACATTCACAGTGGGTGGCTGACTTAAATCAATCACTTTCTTCCCTAGTAAGAGGTAACATGGGTACGTTTACATTTAACAAATCACCAATCAGATTTGCTATAGATTTAATGTACTCTACAAATTTTAAACCGGCATTAGGACCTCGATAGGGATAGGGCTCATTAGGCAAACTGTTTACAATTTCTAGTGGTAACATATTTTCGTTGATAGCAAAATATGCACAGAAGCTCATTGGTTCATGTATTTCTTTTACTGTTACATGTTGAGATTGTTTGATACATTCTTCAGAGCTAGGTTTTTTTAGAATAGACTCAAAATCACAATAACATACTATAGGTACTTTATACTTAAAATGAAAGTTATTAAAAGATAAATAAGTAGGATCATCCTCATTATCTGTAAGATGAGGCATTAACAACCTTTACGGGTTTGTTAGGAACACAGTCTTTTCTATGTTTTTTTAACAGTTTTTTTTAGCACGTAAGCCTTGAAAATGTTTTAAACAACTTTTACAAAAAGCTGCCTTTACTTCATGTTTTGTCATTTGTACACGTACTAATCTAGAAAAATTATTAATATAACAATAGTGGCTTACTCCTACATTGTTAGAAAATAACAACAAATCTATGTGATCTTTCTTCTCAGTCTTAACCACTTTCAGAGGATACACCTCATTATTCTTGTTAAGTCCATATACGTTTTATACTAACAGTCGGATTGTTTTTTTTCAAATTTACCGACTTGATTTAGAGGTGTTGGAAACTGAATACCGTTTAAAATTAAATTTATTTTGTAAATCAAAGTATCTGTTGTTTACGCGCTCCCTGTGCACACCTTTAACATAATGACATAAAATTGCCCACTTAAAGCACTCGTTATCATGTAAGTTTCATCGGATTGATTACTGCTTTTTTAAGCACTATTGCTGATGGTAAAGGTATGAAAGTACTACCTCTAAGCGGTTTTGTACCTGCTGAATCGTACTAAAATCCCATCAATATGTAGAAGAGTCCACCCACTCCCTTTGCTTAACTGTTCACTCTCTTCTCTACAAATTTTTCTAAACATTTTTTGTACAACTCTGGAAATGGAAGTTTCTTCCAAAAACCTTCTTGTTTCTGGTTTTCAATGCGCGAGGTGTTACCTCTTGGCTAAGAGGTTTTACATAAGTACACTCAAGCACAATATTAAAACTTAATAGCATCACTTTCAGCTATGACCCTGTCAATTAAACGTTCGAGTTTATCCTCATGTTGTTGGAGAAAATCACAAATATTTAATAAATTCAAATCACTGTTTTTAAGGAAAAAGTTTTAAGTATTCCCTTGAAAGCGGTTTTTTATCTCGATAAACTCATCAACACGAGTAACAACTTCAAGACGTCTCCGCTTAGTCAATCTTGTAGGTAGAGCATCCTACTTCCATAGCCTGTTCATCACCGGCTAAACTGGAGTGTGATCTCTTAGCCATTGTAAAATTTGAATGTAAACTAATCTGAAAAAAAAAAAATTTTCTAAAGTGGTTAAGATAGAAGAAAGAAATATCACTTAACTAACCCTATTTACATAATATGTTTTACTTCTTTACTTTCTGATCAATCACCGTTAATGTTGTATTTTCAATGTTTTTAACCTTCTTACCAAAAATAGTTAAAATAGAAGACAGATTTTTTAGAGCTTCCTTTTCATCACCTTTACTGGAATCAATCAAAAACAAGCCTTTTTTGATACCATCTGCCAATACATGCTACTTGAAACTGCAATACTTTTAGGTCTTTTGTTTTAGTAATTTCGATTTTTATTAAATGCGTACCCTGCTCTCCTGGAGAAGTAAACCTTAATCTTTTCTTATTTTTTAAACATTGAAATTGTTGACTTAAGACTATTGGACCCTTCCCTTTCCTACTTCTAAAAAGACTATCAAAGTCTGATTCAGATTCCGTGTCTTCACTGCAAGAAGATGAGTCTGGTGAAGACGATGAACTAGAAGAAGATGAAGAAGAAGAAGACGAGGAGGTTGAGGCTGATCGAGATTTCTTAAGTTTTTTAACAGATTTTTGTTTTAACTGTTTTGATCTACCTCTCTTGCTACTTTTCTTTTCTTCTTTTTCATTTTTAGATGAGCCCGAAAGAATATAATTTAAACATTGAATTACAGCACTAACTATTTCAGGTGTGTATTTTTTTCCCTTTCAACGGTTTTTTACTTAAAATTGGTTTAAAAAAAGACATTACTTCATCGTATGTTTTAACTTCTGCAGTGAGCAACGGGACCTTTTCTTGACTAAGATCTACTGGGTTTAATATGTACATTGGAATAAAAAAACGTTCATAAGTTGTGTTAAGTCAAACACTAGGGCCATAGCGTCAAAGTTGTTTTTCAAAGTTTCGCATTTTTTTAGTCCGTTGACTGCCTTCTCCCACATATCCAAAGAATTTAACGCAATCGTTATACAAATTTTTGAATCAAAACTATCAAGCTGATCAACGCACCCTCTACTTTTGAAGAAGAAGAAGTGCTTTTCTTTGGTTGGTCAAACCACGGCAATCAGATCTCATGGATTCATTGTCAGAATCCACGGTTTCCACGACATGATGGGCTTGCTCCATTTTCTGCATTAAAAGAAAAAAAGAAAATTAGTTAACCTGTTTAAACGCTTGCAAAAGTTAACAAAAATATAATATTTTATTTTAACTTAAATAAATCTTAAAAGTTTATAATTATTTTAATACTACACACCACTAGACCCCAAACCCATGTGATCCTCTCACGGTCTCTCCCACGTCAGAAAGCTCACATAACTCAGGATACAGTATTAATTCACAAATTAGTTGTGCTATCCTGTCTCCTTTTATTAATAACAAAGTCTTGATTTGAATGATTAAATAGTACAACACCTACATTCCCCGTATAGTCCCTGTCAACTACACCTGCTCCAACATCAATGAAATGATGTAGAGCCAAACCGGATCTAGGTGCTATTCTACCATAACAGTTTTCAGGTAGTTTAATTGCTATATCTGTCTTAATTAATTGTCTGCCAAATTTCTGTACTACATAATCATAGGCACTACATAAATCAAAAACCGGCAGCTGAAGGTGAGCTTCTATGTGGAGGAAAAGCGTTTTCAGTTAGACGCACGAACCTAGTTGAGACTTCGACACTAAAAAAAAAGTTTTACATTAATTAAAGCTGTTTATGATAATAATTATGTATGTCTAGCTAAACAGAGAACTTACGTTAACACCGCAAGGTTTCCATTCTATCACACTGGTCTAAAATAAATTACTAATAACAGAGAACTTACGTTAACACCGCAAGGTTTCCATTCTCTGCTCCATAAAACTAAGTACTTATTATTATTTTAAAAGTGTGATAGAAAGCTTGTGTTAACACCGCAAGGTTTCCATTTTCTATCACACTGACTATAAAGTGAAAGATTCTACTTACTTGTTAAGTGAGAAAGCGGACGAGTAGAAGTCGAAAAAATTGAACTTGATCAACTCTCTGAAGAGGAGAACGCTATATACCCATCCAGAACTGACGTTTGAGGTTAAAGGCGAACACGTGTTGATAGAAATTTACAGTTTTAAATCATTCTAAAGGTTTAAGGTGACCACGTGTCGACAAAATGTAGTAAAACAAGGGTAAATAAAGGACAAATAAAAAATGTGATATTATCAGGAGAGCAGACGTTTGCAAGCATTGTTTCGGTGCATAATCATTGTTAGCGGTGGATCAAACAATACCGCTTACTTTAAAATTAAATTGGTTGTTAGATAAAACATTTATCAGAGGTCAGGTCAACTGATATCAAAGCTTAGTATAATGAATATTATACCAATCATCTTCTGAGCTGTTGAATCTTTCACACTTCTATCTTTATTGGGATGTTAACACAAATTAAAATTAATACCTCAGTAAAAAGTTATATTTATATTAAACATATATATATATATATACATAAAATTGTTTTACTAGTAAATCTTCAACAATCTTTTTTTCTTTCTCTGCAATTTGAAGTTTACGAATGAATTTTACCAATCATCTTCTGAGACTGTTGATTATTTCTGCTCTTCTAACTTTATTAAGGCATCAAAACAAAATTATAAAATTATTTTTTTTTTTTACTAGTAAATCTTTCACAAAATTTTTATTACTCTCAATTATAAGGTTTTATGAAAAGTTGTAACCGGTCTCAAATCTTCATCCTTAGAGCTAGCTGCCACTACTTGAAAACTTGAGAGTCTTGTACGCAGTTGTTTGTATCCGTTGGACGTGAAACCTGTGCTTTGTAATATTTTGAATCACCCCACGTCCAAAGTCGAAGATGAAACGAAAGAGCTCTGAATTCGTTCACCTTCACGTCTCTCGTAGAATATTTGATACCTATTTCTCAAAACTCTTAAATTGTAAGCTTTTATTTGTTCTTCTGACATTTTAATGTTTTTCTCCGCCAAAGTGGGATGAAAGTAAACAATAATATCAAATTCAATGACCTAGAGGTGAAGAATTCGCGATACGAAACCGGCGCGTGCCGATAACGAAACGTAAACAATAGTAGCGACCTCGCGGGCTTATCTAATTGTTATTTAATTGAGGTCAATTGCTTTTTAATTGGGGTCAAGGTTATCTGGCACGTGCTTATCTTAATATATGCGGAAATGTCAAAGGTTATCACTGATAAGGACCCCCCGCAGAGAGATAACAGGGGTCAAAGGTCCTGTCCCAGAACCTACACTTTATAACTACTCAAGAAGCATTTTCCCTGAGATTTTGCACTCTATTTCTTTATTAGTGCATTATATATATTTTGTTTTTCGACTGAGCCACAATATCGAAAATAGTAACAATTAATAATAAAATAAATCTAGATAACATATATAATACTCGTCATGTAATAATAGTAAACAATATACGAAACACACCTTTTTAACAAAAATATAATATATAACAATACGCAATGATAATATTAACAATTTAATTTAATACTTCAATTTATAAAACATGCCCTTTCGATAATAATAAAATATTACATTTTACTCGACCATGTTGTAATATCTTTACCTTTATGTAGCATAGTGTAAAAATAAGAAAAACTGCTTGCTAAGCATACAATCACCAAACAAGATCGAAATCCAAACAAGAAAATAAAAGCAACTAGGTTAGAAATATCAAGATCGGCAGTAAAAAATAGAACGGTTGTGGACCAATCTTCGTAAAAGAAGAGAAAATCAAATTTAGGAAAGAACAAACAGTGCGGGATTGGCGGCACTCTTATAAATCAGGAGTCGTATTCATCGAATACATTACACGCCTAGTACCTCTTCTTGACTACATAGCCAAATCTGTTGACGCAAATGGATTGGAACCACAAGTTTATTTATTTGTTTTCCTTTGTACAGAAATTTCCAAGCAACCCATCTTGTTGTTACTTTGTTATGGACATATGTATATCGATGCATCGCCTGATTTAAAAATCATGACTATTAGAATTTTCTGAACAAATAACTGTCATGAATTTCTTAAAAAACTTAAAAACATACGGAAACTAATCATACCTAAGTTCATAGTTAATAACGTGAATTATACCCTAGGTGTGAATTTGTAGGCATACATAATAGCAAAAGCTTACGGCATGGAAACTGATGGTAAAACGCTGGTTTTAATATAAATAATAATATTTCATAAATGAGTTTTTATTTATATTTAAAACCATAAAATATTTTTAATAATGAGCACTTATATATTGATAACAAACAAAAACATGAAAAAATCATTTATATTCGTCTTTTATATTCATCTTGTTTAATTAAACACTCAAAACAAGGTAATTGCACGTAGTTTTTTAATCATTCTTTTATTTTGAATGCAAAGTATGTCTGCATAAAACTTACTAGTTTTAAGTATTATCAGTATTAAGTAGTTATGTAAGTATTATATTACTCTTATTAAAATGATGTACGAACATATAGTAATGTTACAAGTATATCTCAGAATATCCAACCTTATCAAACACATATTCAAACAGGTTCGCATCAGTAATACTCATGGTATCGAAAGATATTAAATCTTAAAATAATATGGAGTTTTAAGTATGGAGTTTTATAGAGTCATCCAAGCTACTATTTTTTTTTTTATTTTTCATTATAAGGACACATTCTTTATTGTTTTATATGATTAAATTAAACACTTTCAGTGCTATTACTTCCAGGAGTCTATGCAATACTAAATTAAGTGTAAATATCATATTAGTTACAAGAGACTGAATGTGGCTATTTTAATTTGAACATTTTACAGTTTATTAGTTTTGAGTATCAAGTTTGTTTTTTTTATCGTTCAAGACAAATTTTTTACGTTTCGCTATATGCAATAGTATATGAAATGCCACTTACAGGAGATTAGCTCTAGCGCTACCTACATAAATATGGTTCTATAAGGTAGGCAATAAACGTGTGATGTAAACAGGCATTTTAGAGGTGTCACTCAAAATCTAATGTAAATTTCAGATTTTACTAAATTTTTAGTACTAATTTTTATTTCTTCGATTATCTTATTGTCATCAAGGTCACCCATAATACCAAAATAAAACTTTTTACATACGTTGGGAAAAATCCATGGAGTAACTTCCAAAATCATTAATCTCTTGTTACGTATTTTTAAGTAAATACTACTAAAAAATTTCGTTGGTTTCATTCAAAAAACCTTTGTTGAAATGTAAACAAGTACATTTAATCCCCACAATACACAGCATTAGGAAAATCGTGTTTTCAAGGAATGCCTTTTAAGTTCTATGAATGTTATATTATTACTTTATTAGAATTATATATATATATATATATATATATATATATATATATATATATATATATACATTCTATATATAATTCTAATAAATAATAAATAATAATATATATATACAGTAATTTGTAATTTAATATAGTTAAAGAATAATGTTTTATCATGTTATTTCACAGTTTACAGTCATATTAGATTCACAACGAACAGAAGGACTTTTATTTTTTTTTATCCAACAGCCAAACGGAGCGTGAGTAAGTCTTTTAAGTTAATTAAGCATAGAGTTTGACATAGCGAAGATGTTGATATTCCAATATAAGATATAAGTAGTGCCGATAACTATTTCGCATAATATTAAAGTTAAAACTGTGCCTCAATCTCAAGTAAATAATAGTATACTAAACTTTGATTTGATCTATTAGAGGCTAAAGGCTTGTAGTAAGACTTTTATGAGGGGAAAAGGTGAACAGTACGGTTTCAACTTAGTTTACAAGTTATATTAAAGAGCTGTTGGTCCGGAAGTCGCAAGTGGGTGGAAACAGGAAACGGATGTCGGAAGAGGGTTGTCTGCAGCTACGGAGAGCACACTCTTTTTTGTAGGGATACGTAAGGGAGCAAATAATAATAGTGATTTATATAGTGTTATGTAGTCTATAATACTAAATTCAATTCAATCGTGCAGTAAAGGTCTATACATGAAAAGTAATTGTTCTAAAAATATTACTAATGTATATAGGGTTCAATAAAAGCTATCATTTCTATGTGATACTCACGGAATCCAGGAATTTTATTTATTTATAAACCTGTGGCATTATTTTGAAACCTGTAACTATCAATACCCATCGAGTACAGCAACGATATTGAACCTAATAAGTATCTCATACTTTTTATTATGAGCTATTTCGTGTTACAGTATATTTGGAATATTTTTATTATTCTGGAAGAAATTCAAAACTAAATCATATATAGCATAACTACTGGAGTTAGCACTTTTAGGATTAAAAAATAAAAAAAATATAAAAATATTCCTTTCTTACTACACGTTTTAATATGTTCCTGCCAGTGCTACATAAGACAATATTAACACAAATGCAACCTAACTTCTTTATATAGACATTGATCTACATGTGTACTACATTTTTAATTATATTAAATACACTGTGGGACATAAAAGTAGGACAATACATTTTCACCGTATTTACTAAAAACCCTTTTACAACCCATCAGTAAAAGTGAATGTAGTTATTTCCTATCTTTAAATAGCAATTCTGCTAAGAGTAATATTTTTTGGAATGTTTCCATATGATAACTAACAAACAGTTCGGTTGGAATGAAAAGCAAATACAAATTTAGTTGACTTTATTTTCTTAAGGCGAGTGCAATTTTTTATATATGGCTTATTCGTCTGGCCACTAGCCTGTGTAGGGATCTTATGAAAATATAATAAGAGGGGGAGACGAAACAATACAAAAAGTTGATGGTATAGAAAAAAAGGATAGCAATCATAGACAGGATTTAAGCCTGCATTATCTCTACTTTTGATTCAACATTCATGTTTGGCAGCTTGGCCATAGGCATTCTCAATGTACGTGACGCTAATTTGACGAGAAAACTGCAAAAAATTGGAAAGGATTGTAGTATGAGGTTGGCTACCAAAGAAGTATGTAAAATTTACAGCTGGCTCTTCAAAACGTGAGGGTGTCAACATATTTTAAAATGTAAATTTTTACAACGTTAGATTTTTCAAAAGTAGTCGAGATATGCACCCTAGTCCCACTTTTTTATGCAAGTTAATCACATATGAAATTATTAGAGATGAATTTACGTTATAGATACAATTGAGTCAATGTAAAGGTGACTATATTGTTTTCGTAACATTTTGCACACTTCTATAAAACAATATACCTAATTAGTGTTCGATTGTTGTCGAATTAAATGTTAATGAAAAGTTTCTTGTATCTGTATTTAAAAAAAAATCGTATCTTTGCATCATATTTTAATTGTTTTAATTACTGGGCGTATTCAGTGTTACGGGTAAGACTATTTTCCGAAATTGCATATTTTCAATAGTAATTGATAATCTTTGGCGTTAAATTTTAAAACAAAGTTTGTAGTATTTGTTAAGAATTATACCTAGTTTATAATGAGTATTAAAAAAAGAAAACCGTTAAAATACTCCATTTTGATAACTTAAGTGATTATAAATCATACAGTATTATAACTTGTATCGTTTTTAATTGAATAAAATATAAATAGACCCTAATTACTTCAAAATCCGAATAGCCTACAGTAAATGCATTAGGATCTCGGATATCCCCTGGGTTCAATTGGGGAGATCATACCATAATACCACTCCAATACCAGCCTTTCACGTAATTTCCCAGATGTGCCTGTACTCTAAGTTACGTTATACCATGAAATATACATTTCTCACTATTTTGAACAATAATATTTCTTCGAATATATTTAAAATGTTTTCAATAATCTTGCATTAAAAGCAGTAAATATATGTATTACGGAGGAAAATATTTAAAACTAAGCTGAAGCACGGTAAACATATTTATCCTGTTGATTAAAGAAAATAAATATACATTTTGAAACAAAATACATAAAGTATATCCCGAATTGTCCATTTAGCACATAAAATTAATCTGATTTTTCCCCCCGTTTTAATTCGTAAACGTAATAAGGAAAATGAAACAAGAGACACATATTTAATTTAACATCCTATTTAAATTTCAATTTAGTCCCCCATAAAAATATAAATAGAGTCTGCTTTTTTTATTTATTAGATCTTTATAGATTATCTTTATAGATTACGTGTGTTTAGTATAAGAGTTTTTTTTTAGATATATTAGACTAGTTTATTAATCATTCTTTAAAAACCTATAATGGTCAAATATTATCTGGCATTACTTACTCAAATTACTTGTTATACTGTACATAAACTATATGTCTGGTTTATATACAGTGTATCTCACAAGTCCATCCCCCACGCCTATTAATGTTTTTTGAATTTTATAAATAAAGTGATTTAATTTGGGGAAATATTTATATGAACAAATGAAGATTCTTTTGATGTACGAGCATTATTAACCCGCCACCAATAGTGGGAGTATAGGGGTAGGTCAAAATTTCAAATTTGAACTCCTTGCAAGTGCAATATTAATAATTTTAAGAAGTAATTTAAAAAGAATAACGCTAAAAACTATAGGAATGTATGCTATTCTATCAAATTTGGTGCAATGTACTAATGTTCTTTATAGAATTTTTTTATAAATACCACTACTTGTGAATAGTTTTCATAATGTATAACATTGTTAAAATCTTAAATCTCACCTCAATTTCATTCAGATGAGATGCTCAAACATCTACCATGTAGTCCTGAAAAACTCACCACGCTTAAAATGTTTACAACACATTGTGATGCCGTTTTGTATCTAGGGTTTATTTTTTGAACAAATTTACACTAAATTATTAACAACCAAAATTTGATAGGGTTACATTACAGGCCTCTTGTTTATTTTCAGATCTTCTTTTTAAAGTATCTTTCAATGATATTAGGTTCACTTGCTACAGGATCGTATATGAAAACCTTTTGACTTACAAAACCAAACTACCCTATTTTAAGCGAGGCTGTGCAAATAATTTTAACACCCAGAAAAAGTTCTTTTCATTCATTAATACAAGTATACCGGAATTAAATAACTTATCTCTCTTCTAAAGAATATTGTATATAGGGGTTGGGCACTATACAGCAATGCCAACGTTATACGTATAAATTTGAAGTTTTTCTTTTATTTTTCGTTTTTTTAAATGATTTACATCTAGTAGTATATTTAGTTAAGAAAATTAAAATTTACAGATGTAAAAACTTCTTCCATTCGTTAAATATTTATGGCCATAGAAAAATTAATTGTCACCAATTTTTTTTTAATTACTAATTTAAATATATAGATAAATATACTACATTACTAATATATAAATTTATATAAACAATCTAAAATACTTTCTGTTCCATGCTGACATTATGATTTAAAGAAAGTTTATAAACCCAATATATGTTGTATATATTATAATATATAATACAATATTATACATATAATACAAAGTAATAATTATTACTGTAAATATAAAGTTTTATCTCATAAAACAAGGAATAGTTATAAGAATAAATTCTAAGTTTAATTATTTATTTAGCTATTAAAAAATAAATATAATAGTAACACTTAAAGTTTAAGTTTGAAAATATTCAAATGATTTCCGTGTATAGCAATTTAAAATCAACAGTTATATGAAAACTAAGACTCCATTTGATGTAACTGAAGAGATCCATAGAAATGTTGGTTTACGACGCTCAACTTTTATTATCCTTCAAACAAAAATATCTTCAGATTATATGGGCCAAGTTTGTCATAAGCGTCAGAATACAGACGCTGCACTATGAGGAAGGTGAACTAAAGCCTAAACTAAACATTCACCTTGAAATAAACCATTCTTATCATACCTACTTGTCTTAGGAAAAAATTATAAGTAGTTTTAGGTTTATGTTATACTGTTTTTGTTAATAGTCCTTATATAATTAAAAATTTTAACCGTATATAATGAAAACATATTACTAGTCATATTTTTACACGTAAGATTAACAAGAAGATCAATGAATTAAATTGATGAATACGTTGTATACGGTCTAGTAGTTACTATCCATCTCTTGCAACTTACTGCTGCAGTCCTCTCAGCTAGCAACTTGCAGTATATACTTGCTCGCATCTCAACACTTAACTAACTGGCAAACTTCATAAACTTTCGTATGTGTGAATTATTTAAATTCGACTTCATACATTCTTAGTAATTAAGCATAGAAAAATTAGTTTCTAACTACCCTTTTTTAAAATGTCTTAATGATAAAATACATACTGTAACGTAACTTTAGATTTATTAACAAAAAAGTAATATTACAATAATAACCAAATTAAGACAATTTTAATCGATTAATTTTAAAACATCAAGTATATAAACGAGTACAATACGTAGAAATATGAATAATAAAATTCGAAAAATAAAAGATGGTCAGCCGTGGTTTTGGGTAAATTAAATAATTTTTTCAAAATTTTACCTATTAAGTTCTTTTCTAAATTATTTTTTTAATTGTAATAAAAACAATTTTAACTGTGTGTAGTGATACATTTTATAGCGCTTCCACTGAACATATAAACAATTATACTTATGTCCAATTTGAATATTGAGCTTTAGCTCTAGTGCACCTTCCTTCGTAATTGTGCACCTGATGAGACAATGAGGCTGCCACTTTAACCTATTTTATGTTTCTCTGTTGTCGTAAACAATGTGAAGGGTTCGTTTTGAGCTTCTTCGTCGCCAATTTTCATCGGATCTCTGCAGACAAACATGGCTAAAAATTCCAGGTGTCTAGTCTTGAAAAGCGTTCAGATAACAGACGCTGCAATAAAAGGAATATGACCTTGAGCCAAAAACTAAACAATCAAATTAAATTAACCCTTCCTGTCCCAGCTACCTATGTTTTAATGGCATTTTGCTTAAAACTTAATAATAAAATAAAATTTTATGTTTAATTTTTATTTATTCTTAAATATTGGTTACTTATAAAAGTTTAACTAATATATCCTGCCGATAAGTCTTGTATGAAGTAAAATATTGCCCAGGAAATAAACCTATAAGATTACATGACGTTTCTTGAATAGTTTTTAAATATGCAATAATTTTAAGTTTTTTAGAATATTTTTAAAATGGATATTAAATGTATTGTTAATAGCAAAGTATTTTATAAAATATATTGTGCAATAACCTTTTGTGAGGCACCTAGTATACCCTTTGAAGAAATAAATGTTTTCGTTGTAAGAGTGTCACTAAGAGTTATAGTGTAGCCAGGCTGTAAAGAGGGTTTACATTGTGTTGCAGTTAACCTCAGTTTACAGTACATCACGTGACGTACATCTCTCTTCCCCCCTACCAGGTGTGTTGGGTTTCATCACTTCAATAAGCTTATTCACTGTACGTGTATGATTTTTTACATGCAACTTTCACACGACAGTTACTTTTTATAACTAGAAAAATCCTTTACTGTTAGCATGGAGCATGTTTACTTACAACAAAATAAAAATACGCAACAGCAACTTGTTGTGTATAAGGGTTTACTGAAGGAAAATAAAAAAAAAATCCATACCAAGTTTTATGATGGAAAAATTTTTAAAATGACTTGTTGTTATACTATGTTTGTATATAAATGTATTTATATAATGATTTTTTCGTCTGGAATGATTGTTATGTTGCCTAAAGCTTAAAATAGAATACCATATATTTTACAGATAATCGTGCGATAAGATCGAAAACAATTACACACGCAGAAATTAAACTTTCCCATTAACGCTCAGCCTATAACTTCTTCTGATATTCTTATACCTTGTAATGTGACCGTCTTATTCGTCCAGCTGGGACAACATAACAGCGGACACATGGTTGGGTATATTAGTTTAATTATTATTTCATAACAAATACAGATTACTACTATAGCCTGCTAAAATAAGCAAGCCATAACAATCGAAATCCTTACTTCGTACTATCGTAGGAAATCATTTCAATGATTTCAGCACAAAGCATAATATAGGATAAGAGTAGTAGAAAAGTAAACCAATGTGATCCGAAGATAGACAATACCCTTTTGTTTCCCCCGTTGAGTGGATCCATATTATGTTAAACACATCTATAAAAAACTATAATATGCAGTAATATGACATTTCAATATTGATATTTTACATAATACAGCATTATATGTTTATTAGTTTTTCTTTGCGGAAAGGTTTAATACTCACGTAATATTTTTTATACTTATTATAAGATAAATATCAGTATACAACATATAAGGTACGTACAGGAGAAAAGCTGGTGGTGTAAAGGAAATATAAATATTTTTTTCTTAGTAGACGTACCAATATTCAGTATTGTAAACTGATTTCTAAAACTCAAGAGCTGTAAAATTCCCCACATTATTATAATAATACAACAAGATTTCCGCTAATCCTCTCAGTTAACATTATTTAAATTTTTCATAGTTAGAGACTATTGAAAAACTAACAAATAAACAATATCCCCTCCATAGGGAGGACATTGTTTATTCGGTTAAGTAGTAACTTATAATTTGACAATTGGAATGTGTGAACCCAAACGAGTTCAATGTGACTTTGTTTAAAAATGTGTACGGTTGATATATTTTTTAAATTATTTTGAGAATATAAGTTTTGAGAATATTGATTGGCAAAATATTCTATGGATAATGAATATATTTATATTAAATTAGTGAATGTAAAACATAAAATTATTCGTGTTGGTGTATACTAATATTAAAAAGCAGTGGTGCAAGACACTGAGTTTTTTCTACGTCATTCCTACATGTACAACAAGCCGTGCATTAAAATTACTAAATTAATAATTAAATTTAATATTAGGGTTATAAGAGGTTTACAGTTATGTTTACTTTGTTTTCTTTTGTTATTAGAGTAATAGAATATAATGAGAGGAGCCATAAACTAATGGTTAGATCTAAAACTTATGGAACAACAGAAATACAGCGTCCGAGTAGACGAGCAGTTTAAAAAACATTTTTCTTTCGTCTCAAATTTGGTTTTAAAAACATTGATGCATGGAAATATCCCTTTGATCTAACATTTCGTTTTTGTAGACATCATCACATACAGGTGGGATTCATGAAGTTCTCCCCCCCACTTCTAACAGCATTTTTACTAGTAAAAATAATGAAAAAATGTTATTTTAAAACATAGGTCCGACCCTTGGCCACCAAGATCACCAGATCTATCTCCATTTGGATTATTGCATCTGGGGATGGATGAAAGACATTGTTGTAACAAGACAAAAATGAATTCTCGTGATGAATTAATTGCCCGTATTTATGGATTCCGGTGTGCAGATACAGGGAAGTCCTGAAAAATTAAGACACGCAACAAAAGCAATACACAAACGTGCTGCAAAATGTATTGATAATGATGGCCTCATTTTCGAACATCTATTATAAAAAAGGTGCTTACGGTTGGCCCAACTGATTAATTTTTGCTTAAAACTAGTAATGTATTATACTGAATAAAATCGATTTTTTTTGGTTACTTATTTCCTGTTTTTATTTTAGACTTTGATTATATAAATTTTCTCAGAATTTTAAATATTCTACAAAATTAATGTTTGTTGATTTTATGTATTTATTAACCAATTCAAACAAAGTTATTGTACATCAAACTTAAAAAAAACATGATTCGTGCCCTAATTTTTGCATTTAACCCTGAATCCCTCAAAAACTACTACTACAGGTACAGTTCTGAAACCTATTTTATTAGCTTTATCAGGGTAAAAAATACATAAGAATCCACGATATTTCTTAACTTAATTAACCTTTCCAAAATTCAGTTTTATGGCTTTATTTTATTCTTTTACCCAGGAATTCAGGCGAAATCTTTCGCGTAGCTGTAACTCGCTAACGAAAGCGTTTTTCGGACCTATGTTTATATAACATTTTTTCATTATTTTTTTTTATACTAGTACAATGTGCTGTAGAAGTGGGGGGGAGAACTTCATGAATCACCCTGTATAAACCAAAATAGTAGATATATACTATTTAATATTAGTTATACGTACCTATGTATGTTATAAAACTGTTATATCGCGTGCAAGTAGTATGAAGTATCATTGAATCTCATACCTAAGGAAAAAGTGACAAGGTTAGTAAACATTTTCAATTAATATTACTATTGCTAAAACTGTTTGAGATATAATTGCTAAGGGTATTATACAGAGTGGCGTTATAACTAGCCTATAAGGCATTATAGATTATTCAGGTATATTGTGCAAGACTTTAAAATTAACTTTAAAGTACAAGTAATTTATCATTTTAAAAATGATTGGATAATAATTTAAAACAAGAAATTCTTCATCGTAATTTAATATTTTAGTTTAAAAAACTGGTGTCCTCTGCATGTTAAACACACTGTATTTAAAAAAAAAATAAGAAAATCTTTGACTTATAAATAAAATACATAAAAGTGTCCTATCCGGGTCCCCCCCTTTAACTCC